>NC_080675.1:4032272-4129746 GCF_030445035.2 Dasypus novemcinctus | reverse complement strand
AAACACTGACACACGTGAGTACACATGCAGACACACACAAGTGCACTCCATGAGTGTGCATTCACAACCTCTTTATGCCGTGGGAGGGCCGAGTTTGGTGAGCAGGAGCTATGGCTATGGCAAGAGCTCCTGCAACCCCCCCACCCGGCGACCCCGTGAGCCTTGAGCAGTTGCCAGCAGCTGGAGGGCTGGAGTGGCCCTCTCCAACGTGGAGCGGTGAACACCAGCTCAGCGGCCGCGAGGTGCACGTGTGTCAGGCGCCTGCGTTGAGTCACATCTCTCTGGTTTCCATGGTTTCAAGGTTCTTGGGTGGCAGTGACTTTTTCTGGCATCTCTACCCGCTCTCAGTCTCAAGGCTGACCTGATGAATACTACGCACGTGCAGCTAGCACCTCTCTGCGGGGCGTCGGGTTTGTCTCGCCAGCCTGCACGACCCTGCGGGCACGCTGCCCACGCGGCTCACACCCACACGTGCTCTCCGCGCTGCCCCCTCCTCGGCCACGAAGCCGTGCTTTGCGGTGTCGCTGGCAAGGCTGGCTTCAGCCCTCGGCCTGCTCCCCCTCCCGCCGGGCCAGGTCCTGGGCTCCCCCGGCTCCTGCCTCTGCCCCACGCGCCCCTTCCCCACGCCCGTGCCTCGCGCGTCTTCTGACACGCAAATGTGAGCACGTCACTTCCCCAATTTAAAGTCCTTCAGTGACACCCCCCACTTGTTTTCTGAAAGAAGTTCAGTTCTGGCAAAGCATGCCAGAGTCGCAACCGGGATCCCTTAGTTCTAAAGATGAAACGAAAGGTAATTAATGAGGGGACACTGCGCCCCCACCTCTTTAAGCCGTTTGTTTGGAAGATTACATTAACCCACTTAGAGAACTCCAGGAGAGCCGTCCCGAAGCTGCAGCGGCCCCCTGGCCCGCAGGGGTCGCAGCGCGCGGCACCTGGGGAAGGACTCCCTGCCTCCACGCCCCCGCTTTGGGGTTTCCCCTTTTTCTCCAGTTCTTGCTTTCCCAGCGCAGGGCCGCTCAGGGAGCCGCTGAAAGGCTTCGCCCCGCCGCTCTCCAGAGCCGAGCGAACGCAGCGACTCCTGGGGCCGCCCGGTTAGGCGGCAGCTCGGTGGTCGCTGCGGGCGAGACCCCAGGCCCACGGGAGAGCCTGGGCCCCCCTGCGTCTCCTCCCCGAGGAGGAGGGAGTGGCTGGAAAAGTTCAGTTTTCGTCCTTGAAAGTGCATCTCTCCAGGGCGCTTAGGAGTTGAGAAAATCCGGTGGCTCCTGGTCATACTGCAGAGGTTTTCTTACGTGGCTCTCAAGATCCAGCCAAAGTGAAATCAACAAAACTGGACCCGCGCCGGGGGCGGCAGGGCCTGCAGGGCCGAGGCAGGCAGGGCGGAGCCGGGGCGGGGCCGAGGCCGAGCGAAGGCTGGCGGGGCGGGGCCGAGGCCGAGCGAAGGCTGGCGGGGCGGGGCCGAGGCCGAGCGAAGGCTGGCGGGGCGGGGCCGAGGCCGAGCGAAGGCTGGCGGGGCGGGGCCGAGGCCGAGCGAAGGCTGGCGGGGCGGGGCCGAGGCCGAGCGAAGGCTGGCGGGGCGGGGCCGAGGCCGAGCGAAGGCTGGCGGGGCGGGGCCGAGGCCGAGCGAAGGCTGGCGGGGCGGGGCCGAGGCCGAGCGAAGGCTGGCGGGGCGGGGCCGAGGCCGAGCGAAGGCTGGCGGGGCGGGGCCGAGGCCGAGCGAAGGCTGGCGGGGAGGGGCCGAGGCCGAGCGAAGGCTGGCGGGGAGGGGCCGAGGCTGAGGGAAGGCTGGCGGGGCGCGGCCGAGGCTGAGCGAAGGCTGGTGGGGAGGGGCCGAGGCTGAGGGAAGGCTGGCGGGGCGGGGCCGAGGCTGAGCGAAGGCTGGCGGGGAGGGGCCGAGGCTGAGCGAAGGCTGGCGGGGAGGGGCCGAGGCTGAGCGAAGGCTGGCGGGGAGGGGCCGAGGCTGAGGGAAGGCTGGCGGGGCGCGGCCGAGGCTGAGCGAAGGCTGGTGGGGAGGGGCCGAGGCTGAGGGAAGGCTGGCGGGGCGGGGCCGAGGCTGAGCGAAGGCTGGCGGGGCGGGACCGAGGCTGAGCGAAGGCTGGTGGGGCGGGGCCGAGACTGGCGAGGCGGGGCCGAGATTGAGCGAAGACTGGCGGGGCGGAGCCGAGGCGGCAGGGGGCGAGCCTGGCAGGGCCCAGCGAAACCGCCGCTCGCGCGGCTCGGGGACCTCCGCGGCCGTCCCCATGTGCGGGGTTCGGGGGCCTCCGCGGCCGCCCCCGTACGCAGGCGCACAATCACGCTCGGCGAGAGTTGCGGCGGTGAGGGAAAGGAGCGCCGGGTCGCGTCCCGCCGGCTAAAGAAGTTGCTCCCACACGTTTCACATTTACCTCTTTCACACCTCACTTCCACCCCCCGCCCCGCTCTCTCCGTGCGGCTTCTCCACAGCCCCCTGCTTCCCCTACACGCTGGCTCAGCCCGACCGCCTTCAGGCGCCGCCGGTCCCTTGCCGCCGACTTGGCGGCTGACGCGAGAGCCGGCGCGCCAGAGGTGTGAGATCGAGGCAGCGAGCAGGGGGCGGGGAGGCGGGAGAGCGTTAGGGGCACGTGAGGGCGTCTCGGCCAATGGCAGGGCGCCGTTGAGGGCGGCGGGGCGGGGACGGAGGTGGGGCGGGCGGCGGGGCGGGGCGGGCTGGGGAGGGGCGGGGCCTGCCGGGGGCGGGGCGGAGAGACGCCGCCGCTGCCGCCGCCGCCGCGGCTGCCGCAGCTTCTGGGCGCTGGGAAAGGGGAAGCGAGGGCGAGCGGGCGACTCAGTCCCCGGGCGGCGGCAGCGGCGGCGGCGGTGGCGGCGGCGGCGGCCGGGACGGGGGCGGTGCTGAGGGGGCCTGGCGGCGGCGGGGACGGCGGCCCGCACCAGCCATGCCGAATAAAAGCAAGAAGGAGAAAGTGAGTCCTGGGCCCGGGCGGCGGGGCGGGGGCGGGGCGCGGGCCGCGCGGGGGGCGGGCAGGGAAACTGCCCGGGCGGCGGGGCGCTGAGGGGCCTCTGGCCGCGCGGGGGTCCCCGAGGGGGCGTCTGGGCCGCGGCGGGGCGGGCCTGGGGCGGCGCCGGGGTGGTTGGCGGGCGGCGCACCTGCGGGGGCAGGGGCTCCGGGGCCCTCGGGAGGGAGCCCTGGGCACGGGGCGACGGAGCGGGGTAGCCCCCGCGTGGTGCCTGCGCGCAGCCTCGTGCTGCTCGGAGGGACGCTCCAAGGCTCGGACACCCTGGGGTGCTCCGGGCGGGCGGGGACTGTGTGCGGGCGAGCTGCGTTTGCCGGGGGCGGGGGCCGGGTTTGCCCCAGGTGCAGCGCCATAGAGTTTCCGTGTCACCCGCCTGCTGCTTGGCGGGGGGCGGGGCAGCGAAAAGGTTCCGAAAGCCAGGAAGGCTGTTTAAAATTGGACTCACCCTTTTTCTGCTTCAACCCCAAATCCAGATCGAGAGCACGAGGAGGATCTGAGTGTCGGCGGGGCGGGTAGGGGGAGCATCGCAGTGTCGCATCTCTCAGCGACATGGAGGAAATTGGTGGTGGTGGTTAAAACTATCAGAAGTCCTCGTTAAATTGTATAAATCAATTTAAAATGTGCATTTGGTTTGTTGGAAGTTCAGCAGTCTAAAAATTGAGACGCCTAATTGATTTTGCTTCATTTTCCCCAGGATTCAGCAAAAGCAGGAAAGAGTGGAAAAAGTTCGAGAGAAGGAACAGACACGGTAGAATCGGAGGTAAGTCTTCTCAAGTATTCACATTCTGTTTTTCATGAGTACATTTTAAATTAAGAAAAACCGAGGGTGATAAAACTTAGTCTTCTTTGTTTCCCTATGTGAGATTTGTGTGTGTGTGTGTGTGTGTGGCATCTTTCATATCATTGTATTTTAGTTATTTAGGTATTTAACATTCCACTAGGGAATAATATGAGAATTTTCGTGAAAGTTGTGGAGCTGGTGTTCTGAAGTTCATTCACATTCCCCCTTGACCTTGGCAGCTCTGGACTTGAGTTCCTTTTAGCCTTAGGTTCCTGCCTTCCCAAGCTGCCCAGTCCCTTGTTGGGTGGCTCGTTCTGTCTTCTCCATCACTCTTTTTCCTTCCTGCAGCCTCGGCGGCTGCTGGGGAAGCTATCCTAGGCTAGGGCCTTTTTTTGTTGATGCCTGGTCTCTGAGCCCCTTTCCCTAATAGTGTTGATATTTTTTGGTTGATCTAATTTTGGTGTTTTTGTACAATTTTTTACCATCTTTCACATTCTCTTTCTCCTTCCCTTTCTCCCTCTTTAGCATTGTCCGGCTCTTAACTTTTTTTGCTTCTTGGCTTCTTGCCCACTTGAGGAAGTGCTGGAATGCTCATTGAAGATTGCGTTTACTGGGTGGAACTGTCATTCCTTGACACTGTTGTGCTGCGAGAGGATTTGCACCGTCACCACTTACTTTTGCCTTCTCTGCCTTGTGACTAATGGTCCTTGAACTAGAGCAGCTCGGGCTAAAGGTCCAGGCAGCTGTGGGGAAGCAGACAGAGCTAATAAGCCTTCTTAAGTCAGATGATAGCAGAGAGACACTGCTTAATTTAGTGTTGTAGTTTTCCAGAGCGGGATCATTGAGGTCCCTGGTCTTATCACAAATGACATTAATTTGCAAGTGTCAGACCCCTTCCTGTCTGCCAAATTGAAAAGAGTTGAATTCTGTTGGGGGAAATGCAGTTAACTGGTGATTATCTGTAGCAGCCGCTTCATAGCCCCAGGTTATCTTTCCTCTAGTGAGATGTATCCTAAGCCTGCCTCCCTTTTTAGCAGCTGGTTTATCCCAACAAATCTGCTGCCCTCTCAAAAGAAAACAAAAACAAAAACAGAAGCAACAATTTTTACCCTTGCTTTATTGCAGATAATCACATTTTACATTCTTACATTTGACTTGCTTACTCATGTCACCCTTTTGATTAAATTGATATAGATGAAATTTATTAGCTCTTCAGAGGGCTGTATTATTTGTTGGTTGACCTTTGATTACAACTTCTAAGATTTCTGAATGCTCCTCAAACCTTTCTTGCTAACTTGCCTGTCTCCTCTCACTGTTTGGGGCACAAAGGAATTCCACTGTGTATGTTTTCATTTATTCCCGTTTTAGTGGAAAGACATAGTCAGAGATGGGTGCGATTAGGTTTGAACCTAAAAACGCCATCAATAGTTGGAGGATCCCCACCATGCTGCAATGTAGAACACCTATGTTTAGTGTACACTGCCAGGGGCCTAAACCTTCATCGCTGTGGCATGCAGTGTCTGAATGTGAAACCACACTTGTCTTTTTGTATTTTTTTAGTGCTGCTGTCTTAAGAGCTGGAGCTACAGAGTTTGAAATTACCACTGAAAAATGCTGAAATGTTGGGCCCTGCAGTGCTTCCTCGTAAGGACACCAGAGGCAGCAGGGCATGCCACGTGGCAGATCATTGTGTAAACTATTTTGAGATTGACGCCTTCGGTGCATGTGAACTTTGAGTTGACCCATGCTCTTTTATTGTTGGCTTTTTCTCCTTAGGCTTCATCTTGCTTCTTACTTCTAGTTCCACCCACTTACCAAATGTGATTGACTCATGCAGGTGAATTAAACCATCACTACACTGTTTTTTTCTCTCCTGTCTCTCGGTGTTACTCTTAATTTGGATATTTCAACCTGAACGATTCAAATAGGTTTGATATTCCTATGCCACTTTTCAAGCCTTATAATACCACATCCCCTGCACAATCGGCAGTTACTCAGATTTTCCTGTGAATTCACCTCCGTTTGGACAGTTAGAAAGTTTGGGGCTTCAGAGCCTCAAAACAAAATAATGGGCAACGTGGACCAATGCAGGGCAGAGTAGCCAGAAGGTTTGGGAAATAATCCTCACAGAGAAAGCGTGAAAGAAGTTGGCCCAAAAGCTGACTTAACCTAAAAGTTGACTTAATACACCACTTCAAGGTGGAGAGGGTGGTCCCTGTAATACAATCCTGGCTGGCTGTTGTCCAGCTTCTCCAAAAAGCAGGGAGCAGCTGGCTTACATTGCAGAATTCTTCTTGTTCGGACACACGGGAGTGTTTAGCTGCCTGGATATTGTAGTCTGGAAGCTCGAGTCCTGGAATAGAGGAGTACACTGGAGAAAGGGGTGCTATAGTGGGAAGTATTTCAGCATGGTGGTTAGAAAAAAAACGCCCTTTCCGGCTTTGCTGTAAATGATGTCACCACACACAGGTGCCTCAGCTCTTGTGGCCTTGTTCCCTCATCTCGAAAATGGCTTGTTGAGGTTAAGACTTGGCCGCGCTTAACTACGTGGGAGAAGGAAGGGTCCCTGCAAGATGTGTGGCAGGTTATTATCTTTCAGTGTCACAGAATATCGTTAAAGGTTCTAACTGCTGCTGTGTGACCTTTACCTTTTTCCAGAAATTTCTATACCTTGATTGAAATGTATTGGTACGCTTTCCTTTTTTTCTCTCTCAAGTAGAAAGCTTAAGTTTTGCTTGGTGTTTATCCACACATCCTGGAAATAAGTTTCTGCACAGTTCTTGGTGCTGGTCCATTTCATAGCATGTCATTAAGGAATGAACTATAATGGGCTCATGGGTAACTTGAAGTTAGAAAATTACGTGGAGGTTGACAGGGAACTAGTGTTTGAGCAGCTGTTCTCAGTGTAGTGTTCAAGTCTGTGAAAATATAGGTAAGCAAGTTTTATGAATACATAGACTCATCGGAAATTGCTCTGAGGTTCCTGAAGTCATTACACAGGCTTCCACCTAAGTATAGTGTTTTGTTTTGTTTTAACTTGGGTACTGTTTCCACAGTTAATGTTTTTAAAAGTCTTAATGCTTTTTGTAAAGTGATTGGTGCTAAAGGCTTTATTCAAGGTTGTCCTTGTATTGGTTCTGGTCGCGTACCTTGCACATCCTGCTTCAGCTTAGTTTTTGTTTGAAAGTCTCTACGGCAACTCTTACATAATATCTATTGCTGAACTGAGGGCAGAACAGTCACCGCCAGCTTGTTAGCTTACTTTGACCTCTTCTGGCTTTAATAACTTCTCTGTTTTGATAGTCATTCCCTTTATGTCCACTGCCATTGCCCCTTTGTATTGTTAGAGAGATGGAGATTGAGCCTCACCTGAAGAAACATCAGTGCTACATAGTGGAGTAATTTTTTAGAAATTGAAAGTGAAATTTAGGCGGCAGACTTGGTCCGGTGCTTAGAGCATCCGTCTAGCACATGCGAGGTCCGCGGTTCAAACCCCGGGCCTCCTTGACCCGTGTGGAGCTGGCCCACGCGCAGTGCTGATGCGCGCAAGGAGTGCCCTGCCATGCAGGGGTGTCCCCCACATAGGGGATCCCCACACACAAGGAGTGCGCCCCGTAAGGAGAGCCACCCAGTGCGAAAGAAAGTGCAGCCTGCCCCGGAATGGTGCTGCCCACATGGAGAGCTGACACAACAAGATGACGCAACAAAAAGAGACACAGATTCCCGTGCTGCTGACAACAGAAGAAGCAGACAAAGAAGACGCAGCAAATAGACACAGAGAACAGACAACTGGGGCGGGGGGTGGGTGGTAGAGAGAAATAAATAAATCTTTTTTTTTTAAGTGAAATTTAAAAATTATTTATTACTCTCTCTAATAATAACATACCCATTACATGTTAGCACAAACACCATTTTTTTTTAATGAAAATATAACTTTTCTCCACAACATTTTTGTCTTTGGACTCCTAGTCTCTGCAACAGGTTTTAACCTGAATACGTTGGAGGACAGTACTACTCCTTTTACTGGTAAGTGCATTTTTCTGAGAGCGGTCCCAGTTAGTGCTTCTCCAAAGGCGAGTCCCTGACTCCCCCATCCCCAGATCAGAACCCAGTGTCTTGCTGAATTCTGGCTCTCTGGCTTTCTTTGGGGGTCTTTCGTGCCACCTTTCCCACCGTTCTTTTCCCAGCTTTCTTCAGACCACCCTAAACTGGACTCCAGGGAGACCTCAAAGAGAACCCAAAGAATTTTGTTTTGAAATTAACAGACAACGATTATATAGATAGCGGCCTCTCCTGCCTCTGCTCGCTCCCCAGGTTCCCTCCAGCCCTCAGTGTCACCTTTGCCCAGAGCCCAGGTGGGTGGGGAGGCTAAGGCCTTTGAGATGTCACCATGGGGAGGTGGCTGCCTCCAGCTCCCACTCCGTGCTGGGTCCCCGGCTGGTGGCTCACGAGAACCACTGCCCTGGCCCAGGGTCTCCCCTGGCACTGGTGACCCTTGGGGCCGGCTCTTCCGTCGGCGGGGCCGGCCCTCCTGTTGGCCTGGCTGGCCCTCATGTTGGCGGGGCCGGCCCTGGGCTTTGGAGGCTGTTTGCCTGTTCCTGGCCTCTACGCACAAATGCCCGTAGCACTCCAGCCCTTCCAGTGGTTGACACCCCAAAACTGCTCCAGACACTGCCATGTGGGTCGCAGAGGATGGACCCGTCGGGGTTGAGGACCTCTGCTCTGAAGAGACCCCTGTGTGGAGCGTGTCCGTTTGCTTGCCAGTTGGCCTGGTGCATGGGCATCCCAGGCTGGGGCAGCCACCTCAGCCGTTTGGGGCTCAGGACCCTTTTGTTCTCCAAAGAGCTTTTATTTATGTGAGTGATACTTTCATATTAGAAATTAAAACGGAAACTTAAAAATATGTTTTAGTTTTGTCTACTAACATTGAAACACCCATTAAATGTTAACGCGAAAAACACATTTTTATGAAAAATAGCTGTCTTTTTTAGAAAGTTCACTAGGAAGAGTGGCATTGTTGTACGTTTTTGCAGCTCTTTAATGCCTGGCCTAATAGAAGACAGCTGGGTTCTCAAAACTGCTGCACGCGTTCTGTTGTGATACCACAGGCTGTGCAGCATGTGTACAACTCCTTGAAATGAAATTTGAAAGGCAAATAATGCCTTAGTATTACCTTGAAAGTAGTTTTGCCCCCTTGGCTCTTTCCTGCTCTTTCCAGACCACATTCTTGAGAACAGCCGTTTTAGAATGCTCTTCCTAGCAGCTTCTCCTACTGCCCTGCTGAATCCTTGCATCTATTGGCCCTGACTCAGGTTCGCTTGTTCTGAAACTTAAGGGAAGCGTGTTCTCTGCATCTCGGGCCATAGTTTTTCCATCTTTTGAATTTGGACAGCAGTTACTTGCTCTGCCAATTGCCACTTACACTGCCTTGGACCACCTTTATTTGCCTGTGATTTTTCTCCCTCTGTAGATGATTAAGTCCTGGAGGACAGCAGGGTAACTTTGCTCTTCTTTGTGTTTCTTACACGTTACTATGTGGAGTCCAGAAGTATTTCGTTGGAAGATTTTAAAAGTGCTTGGGAAGGAGAACTCCAAATCACTTAGGTTGCTGATTTTTCTGATACTGTAAATCAGCAAAAGAAAAATCTCTTTTGTTGAGAGACTTATTTCTTTATCGCCTTTTTGATCCTCGTAGGGAATTTTCATTCAGTATGGTTTGTTTTTTAAAAAAACCTTTATACCAAAGCAGAAGATTGTGGTGTATAGATCCTTTTCTAACATCTTGTCTGAAAATTTTAAAAGAGAAGTATCATGTTTTTGTTTTAAATTTGCATTTACTTCTTTACTACCAGAGGTCAGTGGTAAAAGCTATAGTTTCATAAAATCTTGTTTTAATTAAAACATTTCCAAGTAGTAGTACCATTTTTTTTCCGCACCCCCCCGCCCCCTGTTGCCTACTCTCTGTCCATTCACTGTGTGTTCTTCTGTGTCTGCTTGCATTCTTGTCAGCAGCACCAGGGATCTGCATTTCTTTTTGTTGCATCATCTTGCTGTGTCAGCTCTCCGTGTGTGCGGCGCCATTCCTGGGCAGGCTGCGCTTTTTTCGTGCTGGGCAGCTCTCCTTATGGGGAGCACTCTTTGCACATGTCCCTACGTGGGGACACCCCTGTGTGGCATGGCACTCCTTGTGTCATCAGCAATGCGCGTGGGCCAGCTCCACACGGGTCAAGGAGGCCCGGGGTTTGAACCGCAGACCTCCCATGTGGTAGGTGGACGCCTTATCCATTGGGCCAAATCCGCTTCCCGAGTAGTACCATTTAACTAAAAGGTTTCCACATGATCTTTGCTGCTTTATGTTTCTTAATTTAAATTTATTTGGGGACATGTTCTCAGTAGACATAACTACGTGTCTGTGTCTGTCTTGAGAGTCTCTTGTTATGGGCAAGCAACTGTGTTGAGCATTGGGGAAGGTAAAAAGAATAAATAATACATAAGAATGTAAGTATTGACTCTCGTTGTTTAGTGAATTGGAACACTTGTTGCTTCTGGACATTGCTTGCTCTGGGAAGTAGCTTGGCCCCCTCCTAGTCATGCCTGGAAGGCTGACGTGCTGGGGTAAGATGGTGCACCTTCCTGTGAAGAGCTCCTGAGAGGGGGAGGGGTATCCAAGCCCATAGAGGAGAGTCACTGAGCTGTGGGGTTCCAGAAGGCTGTTGGACCTAGAGTCGAACCTCATCCCCTGAGATGAGTCAGCGTTCCTCTCCCTCTTTAGTAAAAACTCCATTACATGATACAGAGTTCTAGAAAGAGCTTATCAAGTGACTTAGATGAAATAATCTGCAGTTTATTCAAGCACACTCATGTCACAGCTGCAGAGGGAGCTCCAACCTTGGCCTGCTGAGTCATGGCTTCCACCTGCCTGCCTGGGGGTGCTGGTCGAGTCACTGTGCCTCCATGGGAAGCATGGCATGCTTTCCTAAACCACGGGAAAGGCATGATAAACCATCTCAATGATAAAAAGTTTCTGATGTTTTCTTAGACATTGGGGGTCTGCCAGCAGTAAGGTACTGGCATGGCTGGCTTGGCACCATCATTACATTTAATTCTCTTGCATCTTCCATATCAGTGTGTGTGTTAAGCAAATACTTCCCGGTGTTCTGCTTCTGGTCAGGTTAGAGAACGTCCACTGCCATGAAGGGGTGCTTCTCAGATCACTTTGTCATCCTAGTTTTCACCACCTGGGGGAGTGGGAACAAACCTGGAAATCCAACTCTAAGGAGTAAAACCCTTTATTAGTTTGAGGATATTAAAATTTCCTCCCTCATATGTATGTTTTCTTTTTAAAAATGAGGTTTAGCATGCCTCTACAGGAAATGTTTCAGACACCTGTAGCCTAGTGATATTTGCCCCGGGGCAATATCAGAGTGCCTAGGAGCTCTGAAGGGGTGAGGCCTGTGCGGTATGAGCCAGTAGCCACAGGAGGCTATTTAAATTTAAATGAATGAAAATAGCATGCAGTTTAAAGTTAAGTCCCTCAGCTGCACTGGCCACATTTCAGGTGCTCAGTAGCCACTTGTGGCTAGTGGTTCTGAATTGGACCACAGAATCAGCTTGTTTCTGGCTTCTCAAGAAAGTTCTATTGGACCACACAACATTAGACCTGGCAGTGTTTTCCAGAACAATTCTCATGTAGTTAATTTAATTTAATTTAATTTAATTACCTATCAGTCTTAATATAAAATGTCAAAGTTAAGATTATACATAATGAAAGAAGAAATATAAATTGGTAAAAGAGAAGGAAGTAAATAAGAAGAAAAGAAGCACAGCGATGGGATGGGAAGGAGCCGTTACCCCTTGGTCCATGACTGGCTACGTTCTCCAGGACCACCACAATGGGCCCCCGGGCTCCGAGAACTCCTTCTCATTCCCCATAGGAGTATAACCTAGAGGCCAAGACATCCTCACATCCTTCCAGTCCTTCTAGGCTTTCTTCTGAAATATTTATTTTTTGTCAAAACACACATTAAAAATATAAAACAGTGTACAAGCCTGAAGTTTCCCATTTGCCTTCTCTGGCTGTTCTGTGGCTCCCCAGTCGCCCGGCTCTTCTGGGTGGAGGGTGGGCTGTCAAGTGAACCCCGGGGTTCAGAGCTGGGCTTTGTCTGCATTAGCCCTGGTCCTGGGTGACTTGACTGCTGTCTGCGCTTTAGTTTCTGGTCTGTCAAGGGTGGTCACGGCACTCTGTATCTTGTCGGGAGCCAGGTGTTCACTGAGTTACTACAGTTGGCTAAATGGAGTACCTTGTGTGGACCATTGGTCCCAATGAGGACAACCAGAAAAGTCAGGGAGAACAAAAGTCGGAGGCCACTGAGGAGCCCCCAAGGTTACCCAGGACTTGAGGCCAGAAGATCCTGAGAAAAGAGGGGCTGTGGGAAGGCCCCACCTCCTGCACCACTTGTGACCTTTAAGTAATTGGGAAGGGGCTGAGAATCAGCTCAGAACCAAGGGCTGCTCCTCAGAGCGGAGGAGCTGGTGGGTTCAGGAGCTGGAGAGGCCAAATTGAGATAACTGGACATCCAGTTATGGGAAGGAGGATGGAGAATGGAGCCTGATGCTCAGGCAGGTTTCCCCTAGGCATTCTCTGAGTTCTAAAAGTGCATGCGGTGAGAGGCTAAGAAGCTAAAAAGAAGGCCTTCGAGAAACAGCCAGGTTTGGGGGGGTCTCCCAGTGCTGAGGAGGCAGAGATTGGAATTTGTGACCCACTGCGGGGAGGGATCCCTGCGAATGCTGCAAGGTCCTCTAGAAGTAGGGGTGAAGACAGTCAGGCAGGGCTTACTAGAAGACGGTGGCCCATCCTCAAGCAGATTCACTTCCAAGCTGGACGTGGGTGCTGAGGCCCACTGCACCTTGTGGAGGAAAGAGCGAGCCTGCCCTGGAGGACTCCTGTTCGGAGTCTGTAACTTTTCTGGTGGTTTGAAGCTGTCTCTACCCAGAGAACATGATCTTAAACTTAGCCCATCCCTGTGGTGTGAGCCCACTGTAAGTAGGACCTTTTGATGAGGCTCCTGCAATTGAGTGTGACTCAGCTCAGTCGGGATGGGTCTTAATCCAATTACTGGAGGCCTTTACAAGAGAATGAAATTGAGGCAGGGGGGAAAAAAACACCGGAAGCAAGAAGCTGAAGAACCAGGAGGAGAAGGAAGAGACCTGGAGAAGCTGCGATGTGACAGAGGAACCGAGGCCACTGGTCTTCGGGGAGAAAGCATCATCTTGATGACACCTTGATTTGGACATTTTCCTGGCTTCAAAACCATGAATGAATAAATTCCCATTGTTTAAGTCAACCATTTCATGATATTAACTTTAGCAGCTCAGGAAACTAAAACACATAGTGTCTAGCATTCATTAAAAAATTAGCAACCATGTCATGAAACAACACCAGATGATCAAAGACCAAGAGGAAAACACAAGGAAACAGGTGGCTTGGCTAAACTGGATATAGCTGATAAGGATAACTTTTAAATGACTGATTAATATGCTTAGGAAAATAGATGATGATACAGAGAATTTCACCAGAGAATCTGAACCATTGAACAAAAAGTCAATTCTAGAACTGAAAAATACAATCACTGAATTTAAGGACTTAATAGGTGGATTTACTAGATTAGATACATTGGAAGAGCAGGTTAGTGAGTTGGTAGGTCAGTAGAAAATGTACACACTGAAGCAAAAGAAGAAAAACAGCTTCTGTTACAGATGGGATATGTTGAAAACATCTAAACGTGTAATTGGAGATCCAGGAGAGGAGAGACAGAATGGGGCAGAATTGAATAGCTAATGACCCAGGATTTTCCAGTGCTGATTAAAAACGTCAAGTCACAGGTTGAAGAAGCTCTGTAAACCCCAATCAGGATAAATACAAAGAAGGAAAAACAAACTACATCAGGCACAGAGTAAAACCTCCAAAAACGAAAAGCAGCATAGCCAGAGGGAAAATACCTGGTTCCCTGGCGTTGTTCAGAAATTAGGTGAGAGAAGCCTGGGGTCCATTTGGTGGCTGCAGCTCTGCTCTGCCTGCTGGCCTCTGGCTGTGGTAGGCGAGGGGCTTGCCGCCCTGCCATCCGCCTGGCACGGTCACCTTGCCGCCTCCCTTCGCTGAAGCTCCCTGTGTCACCACTGTGCCTTGGCGCTCATCGTCAGCCCCGGGCAGGCCCTTGGTGCCCCACGCTTTGTCCTCAGCGCTCCTCCCACTCTGCCGCAGCTGGCAGAGGGACGATGGGTGACCGGAGCCCCCATAGACGCTGCTTTAGCGAGGCTCCTCACAGGCCAGCCGGGCCCAGCCGGGCACCGTTGTCGCGAGCTGCGGTCCTCATGAGGGGCAGCCAGTCGGCAGGAGCCGAAGGCCAGCGGAGCGAGTACCCACGTGGCACCTGCTGCCTGCCGCCGGTCACCAAAGCCACGGGACAGGAAGCGCTGCTCTCGAGGCCCTCGCGGAGTGCTGTCTGGCCCGGCAGCCCTGGCAGCCCTGGACTGCTTCTCGCCACCTGCACGTTGGCGTCGCCCTCGGTACCGTTACCTCCTGTGACCTCGACTGCGTCCTCAGCTTGTTGGTGAAAGTGGAGGGTGAGCGTATTGCTGCCATGTGGTACTCGGCCAGGGGTGTGCTTCCTTCTGGAGCTTCTGGGTCAGCCTTGGCCTCTGAAGTCTCTTACTCTGATACTATTGGGCTTGCTCAGGATTTCCAGAGTTCCTGGGCGTCTGTCCCAGGAAGTCCCGCTGTTTTTGGGGCCAGCTCTTCTGGAGCTCTCCAGCCCCCGCTCTGAGCTAAAAAGATTGTCTTCTACGCAGCTGTTGCCCAGGACCTTCGTCCCTGCATCCTGGGTTGGAGCTGCGTCGCCATCGTCGTGGTCTGCTCCGTCTTGCTGGGGTTCATTTTCAAGTAGTTCCCTAACAGGGTCCCTGAGAGGCCAACCTCTGGACTCCCTGCGTACCGCAAGGTCACCTCACTGCATTCTTCCCTCATGTACGGCTCATAGTTTGGGAACGGAATTCTCGTGTGAAAGTCATTTTCGTCAAGCATTGCTCTCCGGTCCCCAAGCGTCTGTGTGGCTGAGAGGAAGGTGGTGCCAGGCCCTGCCCGGTGACCTGTTTTCCTCTCTGGAGTCCTCGGTGATGACCCGGCACCCAATGGTGTCGCGTGCAGGTGCTTGTCTTCACGGTGCTGGACACCCACCTGGCACCTCTGACCCCAGGGCCTGCGTCCCTCCGCTCTGGGATGACTTCTTCGTTATTTCTTGGATGGTTTCTTCTGCAGTTTCCCTGTTCTGGTTTTTTGGAACTTATTGGAGTTAGATAACAAATCTTGTAACTTAGTCTCTAGCTCTTATCTTTTCTCTTACATTTTCTGCCTTGATCTTTTGTTTTTGTTTTAAAATGCTTTATTTCTGCATGATGAGTTAAATCAACCTATAATTTTTTTCTTATGTTCTTGTCCAGTTTTGGTGTCATAGTCATACCAGCCTCATACAAGGAATGGGTACTGTTCTGCTGTTTTTTTCTTTTAAACAAATCAATTTCATTGATATATTTTAATAAAGTATATAATCCATCCAAAGTGTGCAGTCAGTGGTATTTGGTATAATCACATAGCTGTGCATTCATCACTTCAGTCATTATTAGAGCATTTTCATAATTCCAATAATTAAAAAAGAAAAATAGGAAATATACCAAGGGAAAGAAAGAAACTAGACACAAGGCCCTACATATTGCTTGACTCCATTTGCCTTGATCTATTTTTTTAAAAAATACTTTTATTTAGCATGCTTTTTTTTTTTTTATACCTGCCCCCCGGTGCTTGCTATCTGCTGTTACCATTGGCTGTGCGTTCTTCTGTGTCTGTATTTTATTTTTATATATCTCCGCCCGCCCCCCCACAGCTTGCTTGTTGTCTGCTCTCTGTGTCCATTTGCTGTGCACTCTTCTGTGCTTTTTTTTTTTTTTGCTTGTCTCCCTTTTTGTTGTGTCACCTTGCTGAGTCAGCTCTCTGCGACGCTTGTGGGCCAGCCGCACTCGGCATTGCTCAGGCTAGCAGCAATCTGCAGTGTGTGGGCGAGCCTGCCTTCACAAGGAGGCCCTGGAACGCGAACCCAGGGCTTCCCATATGGTAGACAGGAGCTCAGCGGATTGAACCACAGCTGCTTCTCTTGATCTCTTTTTTAATAGATTTCCTTGGCTTTAACTTTCAGCTCTTCAATTGAAGTTTTTATTTCAGCAAGCAGTTTGTTGTTTTTTTTTAAAGATTCATTTTTTAAATTTATTTCCCCTTCCCCCCATTGTCTACTCTCTGTGCCCATTCACTGTGTGTTCTTCTGCATCCACTTGCATTGTCGTGTGGCACCAGGAAACTGCGTCTCTTTTTTGCTGCATCATCTTGCTGTGTCAGGTCTCCATGTGTGCGGTGCCTTTCCTGGGCAGGCTGCACTTTTTTCGTGCCCCTGCGTGGCACAGCACTCCTTGCACACATCAGCACTGCATGTGGGCCAGCTCACCACACAGGTCAGAGGCCCTGGGTATTGAACCCTCTATATGGTAGGTGGACGCTTTATCAGTTGATCCAGGTGTGACAGTGGCCCTGGGATTCTTGGTGCCTCAGCACCTGTGGTCACTGCAGCAGCCAAAACTGTAGTTACCTTTCCAGACACCCTGGTGGGGTAGGACCCCCCTGCAGCAGCCCCCATGCTGGGGCCTGGGAGGCTGTTTCCAATGGGCAGGGGCACTGTCACGAAGGAGCCAGCAGCGCAGAGATCTGGGGAGGGACAGTCGAGTCAGAGGAGCGGTCCGTGCAAGGGCCCTGAGGCAGCAGTGAGATGTCCAGTGAGTGTCCAGCCAATGGGACACAGTTTGCCTAGAGAGAAGTGAAAGGGGGGAGTGGAGAAGAGGAAGCGGCTCTAGAGAGATGGGCGCCAGCGGCGCTGGCAGGGGGTTGGTATGTGTAAGCAGGTGTTGGTGAGGTTTGCATATTCATTCTACGTGTGATGGAAGGCTGTCGGGGGTGTTTTGAGCAGGGAAATAAAGTAATCTGATGTTAAGTATTTTATAAACCTTGCTAGCTGCTGTGTGGAGAATAAAGGGGCAAGAGGAGCCAGCTGGAAGTCATGGCCTTGGTGGGTGGGTGTGTCCTCATCTCCGTACCCACCGAAGGAGGAGGCGGGGGCAGCGCTGGCGGTGGGCTCGGCTCTTGGGCGGCCCTGTCAGCCAGCCGCCTGCTTTCTGCCTCACCTGGGAGCTGGCTCTTCAACCCCTGACGGCTGGAATGCAAGAGCTTTGCCCTCAGAGGCAGCTCCCCCACTCGAAGCCTTGTTTTTCCTAGGCAAGTTTGGTTTCTTCAGAAGATACCATTTTCCCCTCTGTAAACACCCAGTTCACCAGCTTTTGGGAGCAGGGTTGGGGCTGGGGAAAAGGGGTGGCTGTGGATAGGTTAGTGCTCAGACCAGAAGTAATCCCCTTCTCTGCAGCCTGTGTCTCCTTCCTGCCCTCTATTGTGCCCAGAATCTCCGGGTGCTGAGCCTCCTGGGGATCCCACAGGGGCAGATCACCTGCCTTCTCACTTCCAGCCCCACCCCTTTATCATCGCTTTTAATAGGGGCTCACGAGGCTTTGTGGTGAGCACCAGGGTGGGGTCTGCCCTGAACAGGAAGATCCTTTCTCTCCTTCCTTTCTTTCCACCTCTCAACCAGGAATTAGTGCCTAATGCAGCGGTCAGGTAAGTTTTCCTGTAAACGGCCGGATAGTAACTATTTTATGCTTTGTGTGTCATACAGTCCCCGCCTCAGTTACCTCTGTTGTGGTGAAAAGCAACCACAGACAGTGTGTAAGCAAATAGGAGTGGCTGTGTTCCAATAAAACTTTATTTACAAAAGCAGGTAGTGGGCCAGTTTTGTCTGTGGACTGTATGTCTTTGCTGACCCCTGGCCTAATGGAATCCGAATCAGGTTCAGTACTTTGCAGAGAGGCAGGTGCTGTTGCTGGCTGTGGGTCGCTGTTCTTGGCCCTTTACCTGAAACCAGCGGTGGTTTTGCTCAGGGAGAGAGATTCGGTGAACTTGACTCCATCATCATCTAGATGCTGTCACGGGACTTGTGATTTGGGCCTGCCAGTTGAATGATGAGTGTCTTACATCACGTTATCAAGTTGTGAATTTTTGAAATTGCAGTCTTTGAGTGAAGGGAGTTGCTTGTTGGTATAGCAAGCCCCTACATGGTAAAGCCTCCAGGAGGGAGGCTCTCACAAACTTGTTGTTAATAAAATATTTCAGACATACAGTAAAGTAGAGGCACTTAACAAACACCCATATGTTGTCGACTAGATTTTTATTTTCTCCACATTTTTGGGGATGCTGTTTCCTGGCGGCACAGGAGGTTGCGAGGGGTGGTCACAGTTGGGCAGTGGGACATTGGGACCTGATGTGTCTTCTGTACTAGAAGCTGCGACAGGCTGCTTTTTCCTGGGGGCCAGGGGAAGCCTCTGGTCTCTGGAGGTGCAGCTGTGCTCCTTGGGTGGGGGGCGGCAGCTGACAGGAGTCTGGCAGGCCCTGCCACGTGCCCTCCTCACAGGAGACCCCGGCTGCTCTCAGGAGCCGTGCAGTTCCCCAATGGCAGGCAAGCCCACGCGGAGCCGGCACTCCCTCCTCAGAAAGGAGCCCTGCTCCCGCTCCGCGAATGGCCGAGCCTCTGGCAGAGCTCTTCAGACCACCGGGAGCCCCCGGGGTCCTGGTAGAAGGTGCAGAGTCGGGGAGGGGAGTGGGACCTCGCGGAAACCTCCTGAGACTTCAGCAACTTCTAGCAGAAGGAAAAGGTCAGCTATTTTGATCTGGTTCTCACACTGAGTTTGATAAATAATTTCTCACCATTAAGGCAAAAATAAAGGAAAGAGGGTAAAGTGAGCATCTCTAACCTCACTGAATGAATAGATTTAAAAAACAAACAAAAAATAGAACTAGAACCTCCATTCCAGAAAAGAGTGATGAAGAAGGAAATATCAAGTCTTTTTTTAGCTTTTACCAAGTCAGAGGCTAAAGAGAATCGTAATTCTTCATGAACGTTTCTCGTAATGCCAAGGTAAGTATCCCATTTTTACTTCACGAGGAGTCACTAAGCTAAGGAAGCACACCTGCTTATCATACATCAGCGCCCAGCCAGCGCCCGTGCCCTCTGGGTGCCAGGCCCTCCTTGCCACCCAGCACAGAGAACGTGCCCTTGCCAGGCACCGCTGGCCCCATGCTCTCTTATAATACTGCTCTAGACCAGGCAAGGGCTGCCAGAGGGCAGCCCCGTGTGGACAGGTGGCGCCCACTCAGCTACCCACCCCCAAGCTCCCCTCGCTGGGTGCCAGCACCTTCCTCAGCCCAGGTGCCCTAGTGCAAAGACCAGCCCTTTGAGAGAGACCCCATCTTTTGTTGGGCAGACACCCCTTTCTTGCGCCTGGAGAGAGGTGTGCGGTGACTTTGAGGGGTTGGTGGGGCATGGGCGAGGCTGGCTCCTGGCCCTGTCTGCAGCTTCAGGGGCGTTTTTAGAACTACGAGGAGAGAAGCAGGTGAAACGCTCTTTGAAAAGATCTGAAAAGGCACGTGAAGTGCATCGTCTGGGGGGGGAGGGGGCAAGAAACTTGGCATCTGGAGCATCAAGTGTCCCTGGAGGTCGTGTAAAGGGGCGGTGGTGAAGAACGGCCAGCAAGCTCTGGGACAACTGATGTGAACTGGCACTAAAGGTGGATCAGATGCAGCCCCTGCGCCCCAGAACCGTAAGGCCACACTAGAGGGACACCCATGACTGAAGGCCTGCTGCAGGTGCCATTCCTTAGGAGCACCCGGGCTCACGGGGGACGTCCACCTAGAGGGCCTTCGAGTGCAGGCTGCAGGTGAGCATGTCAGAGACTTGGGGGCGGGGAAAAGGAGCCTTCAGGATGAAGGAACTGGTGTTGCAACAGGAGGTGTCCCAAGAGTGTCGGTGAGAGAGCAGACTGCTGCACCTGGAGCCTAGGGTGCTTCTTGAGAGACAAGCCTGGAAACGTGGGTTTAAGAGGCAGTGACTGCCTTGAATGCCATGCTCAGGAGTTTGAACTTTGTCTTATAGGCAGTAGGGAACCACTGACGTTTTCTGAGCAGGGAGTACTCTAGTATATATTCTAGAAAGGTAAATCTGCTAGCAGTATTAAAATATAGTCGGGGGCGTAAGCAGACTTGGCCCAGTGGTTAGGGCATCCGTCTACCACATGGGAGGTCTGCGGTTCAAACCTTGGGCCTCCTTGACCTGTGTGGATCTGTCCCGTGTGCAGTGCTAATGCGCGCAAGGAGTGCCGTGCCACACAGGGGTGTCCCCCGCGTAGGGGAGCCCCAAGCACAAGGAGTGCTCCCCGTAAGGAGAGCTGCCCAGCGTGAAAGAAAGAGCAGCCTGTCCAGGAATGGTGCCGCACACACGGAGAGCTGACACAGCAAGATGATGCAACAAAAAGAAACACAGATTCCTGTGCCACTGACAACAACAGAAGCGGACAAAGAACACGCAGCAAATAGACACAGAGAACAGACAACTGGAGCTGGGGGGGGAATGGGAGAGAAACAAATAAATAAATATTTTAAAATATATATATATAGTTGGGGACAGGAGCGGATGTGGTTCAACCAGTTGAGTTCCTGCCTCCCACACAGGAGGAGTCCTGGGTTCAGTTCCCAGTGCTTCCTAAAGGAAAAAAAACAGACAATGAGCAAAAAAAAAAAACCAACAAACAAGGAGCAGACAATGAATAAAAAACAAGCAAAAAGAGGAGGGAACCAATTTGGGAGCTGATGTGGATCAGTGGTTAAGTGCTGGCCTCTCACATACGAGGTCCCAGGTTCAACCCTCAGTCCCAGTACTTTAAAAAAAATTGTATATAATTTTTCATATTATAAAAAAGACGAGGGAAATTACCATTAGAATAGTCAAGAGAGTAATGGAGAGTTTTAAAGTCTTTTTTACTATGGAAGTTGAGGGAATAGTATGCACCCTGTGCACCCGTTACCCAGCTTTGACTGTTGTCACAGCTGCCAATTTTGTTTTACCTAACAATTCTCCCCCATCCCCATACCATACATACTTCCCTCTCCTGACACTGGATTCTTCTGAAGCAAATCTTGGACATCATATTTTATTTGTAACTCTCAAATGAGTATCCTTCAATAAGGACTCTTTTTAGACAAAACCAAAGCAGTGTTATCCCACCAAAAAACCCAGCCTATATTCAGTAAGTGTCCAAAACCCCCTCTCCCCAGTATTTCTTCACTTGGTTTTTATGAGGTGCACACATCACATTTGGTCATTACGGCTCTTAATCTGTATAGGTTCTTCCTCTCTTTTTCCTCCTTGTGATTTCATTGTTAAAGAAATCAGGTTGTTCCGAACATTTGAAGGACGTGATTCTCAGCCAAGGGCAGTTTTGCCCACCAGGGGACATTTGGCAACATCGGAAGACAACTGGGTGGGGAAGTTCTGGCACCCAGTGGGTAGAGGCCAAGGAGGCTGCTCGACCCCCTGTCGACCCCACGACACAATTACCTGCCCCAGGTGTGGGTGGTGCTGCCATGGAGGGGCCACCGCAGTCCCCCCATCTTCTGTACTTTGGCGATTGTCTCTCTGGAGGAGGTGAAGAGAATTCTCTTTGTATTTCTTATAAACCGGTAGTGAGCACTCAAGGCTTGTTCAGCTTCTGCTTGGACTGTTTTGGGGAGGCAGAAACCTTAAGCCGTGGCTCACGGAGCATCTCCTAGCAGCTGGTGCATTCGTGGGTCAGTCTGACCTGGCCATTGTACGGTCTCAGAAGGGCAGAACTTGGAAGACGCTGGCGAGTAGACCTCGTGGGTGGGCCCTGAAGGGCGGGGGGGATGGCAGCCAGGAAGGGCTGCTCCTAGGACAGAGCAGGACAGACAGTGGCCAGGGTACAAGCCAACAAGGACCACTCCAGCTAAGGGTTACTGCCGTGAAGAGAAGAAACTGGAATGGTTCACCACCGAGGCCAGCGCCTCGTCCTGCGGGTGCTGGGACGGCCATACTGGAGCCTCGGGCTCCGCACGTTCCTAGCTGCCATTTCCTTTCCTCCGCCGGGATGCGGCCCACCCTGCACGTCCGCGGGAGCCAGACCTGGGTGCTCTCCCGTATTCTCTCCCCCTCCCTCTTGCCCTGCGCTTTCCGTGGTGTTCAGCATTCTGGGTTCCACCTCTTAGGTCTCCTGGCTCTTCCTGATGGCCACACCTGCCTGCCAATGCCTTCATCTCTTGCCTAGACCCCTAGACAGACCTTCTTGTGGGTCGTTTTGCCTTCCCTCTCAACCCCTGCGATCTGATGCCCCCGCAAGAGCTAGTGACCTTTTTTTTTTTTTTAAGATTATTTTATTTATCTCCCCCCCCATTGGCTGCTCTCTGTGTCCATTCACTTTGTGTTCTTCTGTGTCCACTTGTATTCTTGTCAGCAGCACCTGGAATCTGTGTCTCTTTTTGTTGCTTTACGTCTCCATGTGTGCAGCGCCACTCCTGGGCAAGCTGTGGTTTTTTCATGCTGGGCAGCTATCCTTGCGGGGTGCACTCCTTGTGCGTGGGGCTCCCTTAATGCGGGGGACACCCCTGGGTGGCATGGCACTCCTTGCGCGCATCAGTACTGCGCGTGGGTCAGCTCACCACACGGGCCAGGAGGCCCTGGGTTTGAACCCTGGACCTCCTATGTGGTGGGTGGATGCTCTATCAGTTGAGCCACATCCGCTTCCCCCGAGTGACCTTTTAAGAAGGAGAATCTACTCGTGTCATCATCCTGCCCAGACCACCTTCCTGGGCCCCCGTGCCCTTCAGATAAAGTGCTCGGGCCCTGCCTGCCGCTCTGACGAGGCGCCCGTGGTGTCCCTGCCCTGCCCTCTGTCCTCCCTCTCTGCTTTGTGGGTTGCAGTCACGTTGGATGCCCAGGTCTCAGCCGCACCTGCCTGTAAGCCCTCCTCCCCCATGCACTGTTAACTCCTTCCCTCAGGTCTTAGCACCAGCTCCTCCGAGGGGTCTTCCCAGACCTTCGCAGATGCTGGGTCTCCTGCCAAGTCCCTGCCTGGCACGGCACCCTTCTCCGCAGAACTGGGCAGAGTGGTGGTGGCTGAGACGCAGGCCTTGCCCTCCTGGGATCAGGGTCCTTGTTACAGAGAAGCACGCCCGTCTCATGACCGCACTAGTGAATGCAGGCTTAGAGCCAGGAGAGGGTGGCAGAGGAGAAGCCGGGGGACGGCAGGCACACTCAGGGCGGTCGCTCCAGAAGTCAGAGTGCCCCAACATGTGAACCAAGAGAAAGAGTGGGGACAGGTGGGTGGCAGCATGATGCTGGGGGGACCCCGAAGTCCGGAAGGAGCAGGAGAGAGCACACAGCCCAGAAGGAGCACAGAGTGGTAGGGAGCAGAGAGCCTGGATGGAGCAGGGGGCATGGGGGGAGCACGGAGCCCGGGGGAGCAGGGGGCAGTGGGGGGGGGGGCGGCGCACAGAGCCTGGATGGAGCAGGGGGCAAGGGGGGGGACACAGAACCTGGAAGGAGAATGGAGTGATAGGGAGCAGAGAGCCTGGATGGAGCATGGAGCAAATGGGGAGCATGGAGCTTGGCTTGGATGGAGCATGGGGCAAGGGGGGAGCACAGAGCCTGGAAGGAGCAGGGAGTGGGGAGCACAGCCTGGACGGAACACGAATGGGGGGAAGTGCAGAGCCTGGATGAAGCATGGGGTAGGGGGAGAACAGAGCCTGAATGGAGCTGGGGAGGGGAGGACTTAGGAGCCTGAATGGAGCACTGGGCACCCAGAAGGAGTGGGAGCAGGAGCTGGGAGGCATGGGCCACCTGAGGCTGGAGAGGGAGTGTGTAACCAAAGCAGGCAGGGTTCGTAGACTGCCCTTAAGCTAAAGGCTGTCAGTCTGAGACTGGGGACGTCACTGTAATGTGATAAGCAGGGGGTGAGTTCTCTGTTAGAAGTTTCCTCTGCCGCCTTCCAGGAGATGCTGGAAAAGGGGCGGAGTGAAGGTGGGAAGTGGGGCAGCTCCTGCCAGGTCCAAGTGAGGGGAGCCGGTGCCTGGATTCCGCAGTCTTAGGGTCATTTTGTATTTTCTTAGGCTTTAGAAACCTTACCTTGACATGTTTCCTGACAAGGGACTGTGACTAGCCATGGATTTAGTTCTGGTATATAGTTAGCCCGATCACCAAATACTGTCTTAGGAGCTTTGTTATGTAAGTGATGTTTCTTTTCCTGATGAGGTGGAAAGAAGTGGAGCTATTTTGTTCACCTACACGCTGGATTGTTTAGCAAGGTCATTATGTGCAGTATTATAGGAAAATAAAAAGTAATAAACTTTTCTGTCTCCTGGAACATAGTGTCTGTATAATTTAATTTTAAAACAAGTAGGGTTGCTAGAAGTAGCCCTTTGTGACTGTGGAATCAATACTGGTGTTTCTCGAGAGCATCTGGAGGAAGCTGCGGGGCGGGGCGCGGATGAGGTGAGGAGCGGATGGGGTTTTCAGGGACGCAAGGCTGTGCTTGCCTGATGGGCTGGAAGGAAGCACCGGGCCAGGGCCCAGCGCGAGAAGGCGCCGCGGAGGACCGGGCTGCCCGCAGCTCGGCCTCCTGACCCGGCGGGCGGCTGCCGCCCTGCAGCCCGGAGCAGCCCCGAGTCTAGGCGGCATCTCCTTCAGGGGCGAGGACAGAGGCGTGTGGGGCTCCACTCGGGGCCCCGTGGCGTGCGCAGGCTGCTTGGCCCCGCTTGGCTGGAAGAGGCTCGGGGATTGGCTTTTGGGGGCCTCAGGTGAGGACCTTGGAGAAGAGCGGACGTGAGGCCTTTGGGCCACTGCAGCCGCGGGGAGCGAGGCGGCCGCCTGAAGGACTATTGGCCTTGGCTTTGCAGTGGTTCCGGGAGAACCGCCAGGCTGCTGCGCCCCGCACACTGCCCGGCGGCGCCCCGCTCCTACCCTGCTGGGCCGCTTGCACGCTGTCCCGCCCCGCCCCGCCCCGCCCCGCCCCGCCCCGCCCCACAGCCCCGCCCCGCCCCACAGCCCCGCCCCGCCCCACAGCCCCGTCCCACTCAGGCCCTGCCCCCGCCCGCGTCTCGCCACGCCCTCGTCCGCCCTCGCCCGGCCACGCCCTCGCCCCTGGCCACGCCCCCACCCCCGGGCGGGAGAGGATTTCTGGAGGCCGGGCTGAGGCCTGAGGGGCCGCGCTTCCCGCCCCTAGAGGTCGTCAGCACTCCTGGGTTCGCAGCCCTGCGCCCCTGGTCAGAGCCTGCAGCAGCGAAGCATCACCAGCTCGTTTCTGTCCCCTCCTGGCCGCCTCTGCCCTGAGTCCCCTGCCCCGTCTTCTGCCCACCCCTCGGAGGGCGGCCCTGGTAATCCAGGGGCATCTCTCGGGTCCTTAACTCTGCCGTCCACAGGGTCCTCTTGGCCAAGTGAGGTCACGTCATCTGGAAATCGGGACGTGGACGTTTTTGGGGGGACGGGGGCTGCATCATTTAGAAATCACAGGTTCGAAGGGAAGTCTAAGGAACGGGGTAGATCTGTGACTCTCTTCCCATCTGACATGACTGGAGGGGGAGTGAACAACTCGGAGGGATTAGGGAGGTTACAGTGGAGCGGGAGGAGGCTGTTCCAGGGGGAAACTTCTGTGTGTTTTCTCTAAATTTGAATTGTACCATAAAATGCAACATTTAAAGTACACTTTTTTTTTTTGGAAACAGATTTCCAGCAGGAAAAACAGTGTTGCTGTTTCCCAGTCGGCGGTATCTAGTAAAATAAAAGTACCAGTCCCTCAGCCCATAGTGAAGAAAGAAAAACGGCAAAACTCTTCCAGGTTTAGCATCAGCAATAATAGAGAACTTCAAAAACTACCATCTTTAAAAGGTACTGTCCATTATTTATCTTCTACGAGTTAAATTTTGGCTGTTTGGGGAGGAGTAATATTTTGACAGTTTGCTAGCATTTCCTATATCTTTGCCGTGTTTATATTTTGGAGGATTATCTTTTTGTTTTAATTGAGCTTATTTAAATTGAATGCTGTTAACTCATTTCCCTAATAATTTAAATTCCAGAGCTACTTAAGATGTAAGATGTAAGTAATAAAACTGAGGAAAATTTTTTCCTATTAATCAAAATGAAAGCTAGTCAGTTTTTTTCCCAAATGAATCATCTCTTCCATTTGTCTCAAAAGTCTCGCAATTCAGAAAGCAGTTACTATACATAGAGTAGTTGTAAAAATTACAGTAGAGCCCCTTCATTTTTCTGATGATAGAGAAATAAGGGCTGAACTATTGTGTATTGTGGAATTTCATTGGGATTACCTCCACCCAGGAGTGCTTTATTTGACATTCATGAGGGGAAAATGCTCGGGACTTTACTTTGAATTTTCCCCAAAATGGTAGTCACCCTTTCCAGCTGAAGGTGTTCAATCCCTAAACGTCTTCCTTTGGGAGATTTCGAGCTTATGGTATGCTAAAACCTTATTAAGGGAAGTAGGATGAGGACCCTACAGTCAAATGTGAACCTTTGAAACCTTTATATTTACTAAATGTAAGACTAGTTCACTAAATAGAAAACACCAGTCATTTTTCATACCTTAAATTCATAATAATGGGTCTTTTATAATTCATTTTCATCAAGTATGAATTCAGTGACAGCAGAAAGTTGTCTTTCCTGCCGTATTCCCAGAGTCTTTCCCACTGCTTGGCATGTAGCAGGAACACAAGGCAAATGTGGTGGGTGGGTGAGACGGAGGGCGGGAGAGCAGGAGAAGGGAGGGATGGTGGATGGATGGAAGGCTGGGTAGGTGCACATGGGTGGAGGGACAGATGGATTTCCTGCCCCTTGTGTGTTCTCCTCTCATGGCATTTGACCTGTGTTTGCTTCTGTTTTGTTTAGCTTTGTGGTGGATTATGTGCTTGTGAGCACACCTTGTGGGCAGAGCCTGCAGCCAGTATGCCTGTTAGCCTCACTGGTCTTGTTGAACGATCCTTTTAATTTGGCTCTTCTAAGATTTAGTGTTTCTGTATGTGTGTTAAAATAATTTTGTCTGGTTCAGCAAAAATAGGAATTGATTGGAGTTATATTCAATTTATATATTAATTTGGGGAAGAATGACATTTTTATGATATTCTTTTCTCATCCAGGAAAGTGGGTGCTCCTCCATTGTTCTGAGTCTTGTCTTAGGACTTCGTGTAAGATTGTATGGTTTTCTTTTAAGACCATACCTTTCTAGTAAATTTATTCCTAAGTACTTTATAGTTTTTGTCACACTTGTGACTGGGCTATATTTTTTCCCATTTTCTAGCTAAAGTAGGGGAAAGCTTTCTTTTAAAAAAAAAAATATTTTCTTCTAGTCGTCTTACCAAATTCTGTTTATTAATCTTAGAATTTTTACTGGTCTGTGTATTTAGTCCTGTCATTTATAACTAGATACTTTTATCTCCTTCCTGTATTGATGCCAACATACATGGGTTATTTTGATTTTAAAATGCCCTGAGCTGGAACCAGTAAGGCATAGCTAATAGAGATGATGGCAGCATCCTGCTTTCCCCATTTCAGGAAATGGTTCCAGCATCTGCCTTTTGGATGCCAAGGTGGCTCTTGGTTTTAAGATACTGATACAATATTTGCTGGGTTGATAGATTTTCTGGTTTTGCACTATCCTCACATCCTCACATTACTGGGATGAGCCTTAATTGTGTTGCAGTATATATATATAAATATATTTTACACTTTTTAATTAAAGTTAATAGATCACAAAGAACATTACATTAAAAAGTATGTTTTTGTTTATGTATTTATTTATTTTATTTTTTATTTTTTTTACCAATCTTGCCTTTTTGCAGTGCTGGGCTCAGTTTACTAATTTTCATTAGAATCTGCACACTTGGTTAACACGGAGCTGGTCTGTTGTTTCCTTCCTTTTTGTTACTAATTTATATCAAATCAAAAATGCTTCGGAAAATATGAAAATGTGGAATAATGTGTGTCTTAAAATTTATGAAATAGGGTTGAAAGGTTGGCTTGGAGCTCAGGTGGGCCAAGTTCCTTTCTCTGTGATAAATCTGTAGATTCCTTCCATACTGGGTCATTGCGAGTCAGGCACGTGTTAATTTGCACATGATATTCTTCAGTGGCTCTTCTTTTATCTCCTTTCTTAATGCAAACACTCTACTTTACCTTTCTCTTTTTTTTCCCTTGGTTTATTAGGGCTTTTTAAAGAAATATGTTTTATTGGACTCAGAACCAACTTTTAGTTCATTTATTCTTTCTACTATTTTGCGTCTTTGTATTCAGTAAGATTCAACTTTTATCTTTAATTGCTTATCCTACTTTCTTTTGGTTTATTTTATTTTATTTTTATTTTTATTATTTTATTCTTTTCCTTATGTTGAATAGAGTTCATTTATTTTTATTTTTCTCTTTTAATAGTAAAAGAATTTAAATCCATGTGTGCCTCAGAGTATATCAGCTCTGCCCATAGATTTTCTTTCTTTATTTTTTCTTAATTTCCAAATCATTGATTTTTTTCTTTTTACAGTTTTATTGTTATTAAATTGTAACAGTTCTTTATTTATTCTGGATAAAAGTTTATCAGATACGTCATTTACAAATATTTTCTCCCAGTATGTGTCTTGTCTTTTTATTCTCTTAATGGTACCTTTAGAGGTGTAAAAGTTTTGAATTTTGGTGAAGTCCAGTTTTTCAGGTTTTTCTTTATGAGTCTTGGTTTTGGAATGGTATTTATGAACGCTTTGTCTAACCCAAGGTCATGAAACTTTTTCTTCTATTTTTCCTTCCAGAAGTTTTCTGGTTTTAATTCTTGTATTTAGGGCTGTGATCAATTTTGAGTTAATTTTTCCAAATAATATAAAGTAGGGGTCTAAATTATTATTTTTGTATGTGGATATCCAGATGGCCCAGCACCATTTGTTACAAAGACTTCTCTTTCACCATGGAGTTGCCTTGGAATCTTTGTCAAAATTAATTGACTATAAATATAAAGGTTTACTTCTGGACTCAATTATTTTCTATTGATCTATGTGCCTGCCTTATGCCAGTACCACACTATCTCATTGTAGAATCTCATCATTGGTTTAATTTGCTTTTCTATGAAGAGGTCAGGTATCTTTTCAAATGTTTATTGCCCATTTTTCCATTGCACTGTCACACATTTTCTTAATTTTTTGTAGGAGTTCCTTATATATTCTGGATATGAACTCTTTGTTGGTTATATATGTGCTGCAGATACCTTTTTTCACTATTGTCTTTTTTACTTTATTCATTCTGGTATGTGTATAATGGTATCTCGTTCCAGTTTTAATTTTCAGTTATTTGATGATAAATGAAGTTGAGCATCTTTTCATATGCTTATTTGCTGTTAGGTATATTCTTTTGTGAAGTGCCAGTTTCAATCTTTGGATCCATTTTTCTAGTGGATTATTGAATTTTAAAACAATAGATTCTTTGTGGCTACATTAACTGCAGATTTTATTCTACTCTTGCATTTTCAATTTTAAAGATACTTGGAGTACCTTTATGTCCTGTTTAATAAATTTTTGCCTTCTACAAAGTAATGAATATATGGGACTGTGTTGTTTTACTTTCCTAAAACTTTATTTTACCTTTCACATTTAGCTTGTATAATTCATGTGGAATTGATCTTTGAGTCTGCTTTGATGTTAGATGTCAAAATTCAATTTTTTCCATATGACTATCCATTTGGCATCATACCCTTTATTAAAAAGATCATCCTTTCCTCATTGCAGCAGCTTCTTTGTCATAAATAAAATGACTGTAAATGTGTGGGTCTGTTTCTGGGCTCTGTTTTGTTCTACTGATTTGTCGACCTGGGGTCAGGATAACAGTGTAACTTCCTTATAAGTCTTGATATCAGGTAGAGTGACTTCTTCAGCCTTTTCTTCCAAATGACCTTGGCTTTTTTCATTTCCATATTTTTTTATTAGTCCCGTCTCAAAGAAGTCCTGGTTTCTATTCGTGGAGAATGAGATTTCAAGACCATGCCTTAGGTGATAGGGTACTCATTGCTATTAGAATGGTTCTTGTTTGCAAGCCAGTGAATCAAACTTAGAATATATGCTTTGTTTAGGATATAGACCTCAGGAGTTCACACTGATGCTGTCAATTCAAATTCAGGGTTATGGACTGTTTACTTCCATCTGACATCTATTATCTCCTTTTTGTCACACCAAGAATACTGCTTCTTAAGGACATCAGAGATAATAGAACTTGTATGTGACTATACAATTAATTTAGTATGTATTATGTATGTACATAACATATACTATTTATTTAAATAATTACATTTAGCTACAATATGAAATAATATATATGGTATATTATAAATGTATATTTGTTTTTAAGTTAAGTTACATATAAGGGATTATATTAATAGCTTAAATATAATTGTTCACCAGCATTATATATTTGTACAATATTTCTCATTATTGTCAGAGCATATAGTCATGACATACTATATTTTCTTCCTCATATCCCTTATTTAGTCTGAGTTCTACATGAAATACATAATTAATGCTCACCAGCAGTCTTTTGCTGACAGTTTTCTAGTTATTTTGGTCTTTGAAGCTTGTACTCTACTAGAGTTCTACTTCAAATTTGAAAGACTGTTAGAAAAGCCTTTGCTCATACTTTGTTTCATTAGACTCTTCAGAATGCCACGCCATTTCTTTCTGTAATAGAGCATGTTGTCAGTATGATGTTGGTCTAATTTTCTTTCCCTTTTAAATTACTTGATCTTTTTGCTTTGATGTCTAAATAATTTTTTCTTTAAAATATAATAATTTTAGAATATATCATTCCAGGTTTATTTCCCACACATATGTGGTATGCTATTTCAGTGTGTAAGTCCACTTTTTTTTTTTTTCTTTTCAGGAACGTTTTCTTGGATTATTGTTTTTAGAGTTTGTTCTGCTCCCTTGCTTTAGTTTTCTTATGGGGTGCTGCTGTTAATTTGCATCTTCTTTGCTTGGTTTTAATATTTGTCCTTGTTCTCTCTGTTCTTTTAATGCTTCTCTTGATTTCTTTTTGAGTTAAATATTTCCTCTTTTTCATAGTCTACTACTCAAGGCATTTTATGTTGTTTCTATTTGTTCTTGTATTCCTTCTAGATAATCTTCGTTTCTGAAATTTTAAAAAAATTCCTTATAGAGTTGCTTCTTATTACTGAGTTTTTCTATAAAAGATTCATGTAACTCTTTCACACATTGTGTCATTTCACAAGTGTCTTGACTCATTTTGAAATATTAGATTATTATAGTTTTTAAATTTTAATGCCTTCATTGGGATTTTTTTTGGCATATGTTTACTGACTGTGAGGATATTATTCCGTTCCTTGTTCTTTTTCCCCCCCCCCCTTGTAATAACTGAATAAGATTTGACTTTTATCCCTTCCTGTTCATGGATACGTGAAATTTAAAGAGGAGCTTAGGCACTACAGCACAAGCATCTGTTATTTTTGTGAAGTATTTAAAAATCTAGTGTCTGACTTTCTGAACACCTCTTATTCTGTTCTCTGATCCTACTTCTGTCAGGACCTTCTTTTTCTATATCCTCACTTGTCTTCTCCTCTTGAATTTGGAATTTCTTCCCAGCAGTTTCTCCCCAGTTGCAGCCTAATTCTGGAAGGGGACTGAGACTGCTGAGCTTTGAGAGTTCCTGGAGCCGAGGCTTCTTCCAGCCTCTCTAGACTTCACCGCAGTCTCCTTGCCTGCACCTACTCGACCACACAGACCCTTCCTCTTCCAGCTGCTGTTCTTACATTGGCTCACCAAGCTTTCTGTGTGAGTACCTGTTGGCTGTTTGAGAGTTCTCTGGCCTGTCCTACCTGTGTTTTCTTCTCTCTTTTCTTCCTCACAGACACAGACCATCCATAGCTCTTGCACTTATTTGTAGTTTATACCCATGTGCTCACATTCTGGAGTTCATGGGGATACTTTTCCACCTGCTTTTGTTGTCCATAGGCTTTTGGTTTTGCTATCTTAGTCACTCTGTGTAATTTTATGCCAGATTTTGGAGAGATTAATAAACAACGCCAAGGCTGCTGTCCTCTCACAGTCCCTTTCTGTTGGGTATTTGAAATCACACCTTTTAAAAATTCCTCACATTATTATTGTTTTATTCTGTTGGTGATCATTTAGAGCTGCATACATATTTATCACTTTATTCTTCATTCCTTTTAGCATTTCACACTTAACCATCTGGGGTCATTTTTCTTCTCTTTGAATATAGCCTTTAGTATTCAAAAGATTGAATAGTACCAAAAAACCCTATGGTATTCAAAGGATTCAACTCTTAACGCCATTCTCCTAGTGGCAAATTCTCATGTGTTTGGTTCTTTTTTGTTTGTCCATAAAATGTCCTTATTTTGCCGTTGTTCATGAAAGCTGTTTTCACTGAGTATTGAATTGTAAGTTAAGAGTTATTTTCCTTTAGTACATTGAATATAAGCTTTTTATTGTCTTTTGGCTTTCTTTAGTATTGAGAAGCCAAAATCTGTCTTTAAAGGCAAAGTATGTCTTTGAGTTTTCTGGATATTTTTCAGAATTTTACCAGACATTGATTTTTCCATAGTTCTACTGTAATGTGTCTAAATATGAGTTTCCATTTTATTTCTCCTTGTTGGGATTCATTCAGTATCTTGAATTTGTGACTCATTGTATTTCATCAGTGGGGAAAATTCTCAGCCCATTTCTTGAGTTGTCTTTAATCAAACATGTATCAGGCTTTTAACACTTAATGTTTTTCTTTAATTTTGTCTGTATTTTTGTCACTTCCTATGCTGTATTCTAAATCAGAGAGTCTGAAACTATCTACAGTAAAGGACTAGGTAACCACCCACACCAGTCAATCATGGGTTTATATTTTCATAAAGCAGAATAAAAATAAAATCCTATAAAAATGAAATGCTGGGTAGCAGATGTGGCTCAAGTGGCTAGGCTGCCTACCACATCAGAGTCCTGGGTTCGGTTCCTGGTGCCTCCTAAAGAAGACAAGCAAGACAGTGAGCTGGCACTGTGGGCTGATGCAGTGAGGTGACCCAATGAAGAGACACAGCAAGGAAACACAATGAGAGACACAACAAGCAGGGAGTGGTGGTGGCTCAAGTGATCTCGTGCCTCTCTCCCACATGCGAGGTCCCGGGTTTGGTTCCCAGTACCTCCTAAAAAGAAGTCGAACAGAGAACAGGCAGGCAGTGAGTGCAAACAGTGGGGGAGAAGGGGGAAATAAATAAATAAATCTTAAAAAAAAAAAAAGTGCAAAACACCAGTAGGCATAAAATTACCCTGTCAGATTGCTGCCAGAGGATGAGGATTGTGGGAGGGTAGATTAGGAAGCTTCACCAAAATGACTCTTGGACTGGCAGGAACTGTCTGGATCAACTTTCTGGAACTCTGCACTGGATGAAGATCTTGTTAAATTTTGATAAATATTGGTGAATTTCACCTTCTGTGTAGAGACAGCCATCTTCCATCCCCCAGCCTTGTGGCAGGCAGCTGTGGGGACTGTGTATGGTCCTGGTGCAGCTTGCTGGTACCATGTTGGGCTATCAGAACCTTTTCCTCCAGATTCTCACAGACTGTGTGTTCTGACTGCTGATTGCTCCTTTTGATCGCTTCTTTTGATCGCTGGGGGTCTGGCATAGAATGCAGCCATTGTTTCCATCCTCACTGGCAGAAGCTGCAAAGTGGTCTTAAAGAGATAGTACCTTTTTGTATTTCTTTCCTTTCTCCATTTGAAAGCAAAAGTATTTTAGAAGAGTCACAAACTGATGGCTCTAAGCCCTCAACAAAGAAAAAACCCAGCAATTCCAGACAGTTGGGAGAATTGGATTTCCAAAGTTACAACAGCATAATATTCCAAATATCCAGTTCTCAACAATAAGTTACTGAGACAGGAAGAGATCGGAAAGTATGGTCCATTCTCAGGAAGAGAAGAATTTGTCAAAAAGCATCCCTGAGGAAGCTCATGCATTGGAGCTATTAGTCAAAGACATTAAATCAACTATCTTAAATATGTTCTTCAATAAGCTAAAGAAAACCATGACAAAGAATTAAAAGAAGTTAGGAAAATGTTGTCAAAAGCAAAATAAAGAGGGAAACGGACTTGGCCCAGTGGTTAGGGTGTCCGTCTACCACATGGGAGGTCTGCAGTTCAAACCCCGGGCCTCCTTGACCCGTGTGCAGCTGGCCCATGCGCAGTGCTGATGCGCGCAAGGAGTGCCGTGCCACTCAGGGGTGTCCCCCGCGTAGGGGAGCCCCACGCGCAAGGAGTGCGCCCCGTAAGGAGAAGCCACCCAGCGCGAAAGAAAGTGCAGCCTGCCCAGGAATGGCGCCGCCCACACTTCCTGTGCTGCTGACGACAACAGAAGCGGACAAAGAAACAAGACACAGCAAACAGACACAGAGAACAGATAACCGGGGGAGGGGAATTAAATAAATAAATAAATAAATAAATCTTTTTTAAAAAAAGCAAAATAAAGAGATAGAAATTATAAAAATAATTTCTTATAAACAGAAATTCTAGAGCTGAAAAGTACAATAATTGAAATGAAAAAAATCACTAGAGTGATTCATCAGTAGATTTAATTAAGCATAAGAAAGAACCAGCAAACAAAAGAGTTGGAATTGTCTGGTGTGAGGAACAGAAAGAAAAGAAATGAAAATGGATAATGAAGAAAACTGGATAGTGCCTGAGGAACTTGTGGGATACCATTAAGCATTCCAACGTGCACATCATAGGAGTTCCAGAAGGACAGATAAGAAAGGGGCAGAAAGAGTGTTTGAAAAATAATGGCCAGAAAACTTCTAAGTCTGATGAAAGACATCAATATACACATCCAGGAAATTCAACAAGCTCAAGCAAAGATATCTACACAAGATACATTATAGTGAAACTGCCAAAAATCCAAAAGGAAAATTTGAAAGCACAAGAGATAAGCAACTTGTCACATACAGGGAACTCCCAAGGAGATATCAGCCAGATTTTCACCAGATTCCATGAAGTCCAGAACATAGTGGTTTACATAGTTAAAATCCTTATGGAAAAGAAATGCCAACCAAGAATTCTAGAAAAATTATCCTTCAAGGATGAAGTTGAAATTAAGTCATTTACAGAAAAACAAGAACTGAAAGAGTTCATTACCAGAAGATCTGTCCTATAAGAAATGCTAAAGGGGGTCCTTCAGGTGGGAAAAAAGGACACAGAACAGTAACTCAAAACCATAAGAAGGCATAATATTGTTAAAAATAACTACATAGGGAAGCAGATTTGGCTCAACTTCTAGAGCATCCACCTACCTTATGGGAGGTCTAGGGTTCAAACCCAGGGCCTCCTGACCTGTGTGGTGAGCTGGCCCACACGCAGTGCTGATGCATGCAAGGAGTGCTGTGCCACGCAGGGGTGTCCCCCCCGTAGGGGAGCCCCATGTGCAAGGAGTACACCCTGTAAGGAGAGCCACCCAGTGTGAAAAAAGTACAGCTTGCCCAGGAGTGGCGCCGCACTCACAGAGAGCTGATGCAGCAAGATGACGCAACAAAAAGAGACATAGATTCACGGTGCCCCTGACAAGAATGCAAGCAGGCACAGAAGAACACACAGCAAATGGACACAGAGAGCAGAAAATGGCGGGGCTGGGCAAGGGGGCCGGGAAGGGGAGAGAAATAAATAAAAAATAAATCTTAAAAAAAAAAAAAAAAAAACTACATAGATAAGTATAAAATCCTGTGTTAATATACTTTGGTTTGTAACTCCTTCCCTTCTCCCCCAGATGACTTTTAAAAGGCAAATGTATAAAACAGTGATAAAAGTCAGTATTAATGTGGATACAGTTTTTAAAGAAATAATCTGAGACAATAATTTTAAAGGGCGAGGGATAGAGATGTATAGAAATAGAGCATTTACACTCTACAGAAACTAAGTATTATTCAAACTAGATTGTCATAATTAAGGTGTTAATAATAATCACAAAGTTAACCATTAAGAAACAACTAAAAATATATAGAGAAAAGAAAAGAAGAAAATCAAAATGGCATACTACAAAAATAAATAAATACCAAAAAGACAATAATGGAGTTAATTGAAGACCAGAAACAGGACATACAGAAAACAAAAATAGCTAAATGGCAAAAGTAAATCCTCAATTATTATCTTAAATATAAATAGATTAAACTCGCCTATTAAAAGACAGAGATTGGCAGATTGAAAAGAGACACAAAAACAAAAAGAGGTTGAAAGTAAAATGATGGTAGAAGATAGTTCATGTAAATAGTAACCAGAAGAGAGGATCAGGAATCTATAGTATTGTCAGACAAAATAGACTTCAAGTCAAAAAAATGTTAAAAGAAACAAAGAAAAACATTATATGTTGATAAAGTTTCAATCCAGAAAGAAGATGTAACAATTATAAACATACACCTACAAACAGAACCCCAAAATATATAAGGCAGAATTGAAGGGAGAAATGTCAAGTCTACAATAATAGTTGAAGACTTCGATATACCACTTTCAGTAGACTATAGATCCATAAGGAAATAAGAGGACTTAAATAACACTATAAATCAACTAGATAAAACTGTCATCTATAGAACACTCCATTAAACAGCAGCAGAATACACTCTTCTCAGGTGCCCGTGGACCGTTCTTCAGGATAAACGATATTTTAAGCCACAAATCAAATACTAAGAAACTTACAAAAGATTGAAATCATATGATTTCTTGGACCACAATAGAATGAAACTAGAAAACAAAAAATAAAAGGAAAAGTGGAAAATTTACAAATGTATATCAGATAAACAACATTCTCTTGAACAACCAATGGGTCAGAGAAGAAATCCCAAGGGATTTTAGAAACTACTCAGAGAGGATGAAAACCAAAACACAACATACTAGAACTTAAGAGATACAGTGAAGGCAGTAAATTTTATGTAGGCTGTTAATGCCTGCATTAAAAAAGAAGAAAGATCACAAATCAATAACCTGATTTCACACCTAAATGAACTAGAAAAAGAAGAGCAAACTAAACCCAAAGTGAGCAGAAAGAGGAAAATAGTGAAGATTGGAATGGAGTTAAATGAAGTAGAGAATAGAAAAACAATCAAGAGAGTCCATGAAACCAAAGGGGTTTCTTTGGAAAGATCAATAAAATCAACAATCCATTAGCCAGATTGACAAGGAAAAAAAAGAGAAAGGATGCAAATAACTAAAACCAGATATGAAAGTGGGTACACTCCTAGTCACATATTTGAATACCAGGAATCCCTTCCAACATGGCCCAGAACAACTCAAACAAGACCATAGCTACACATCAAAGGCACAGTTGCACCAAATTCATAGCAGATCGGTTGAAAATCCTCATTGACACTTTAAACCAAAACCATACCCGAGTTATGCTCCCAAACAAAAACTTGCTTTAGAAATGAACACTGAAGAGTCTAGGACTCTGATGTGGTTTCAGAATCAAAGAGCTAGACACTCATTTCAAGAAGACTAGAACCTGAGGAGGCCTTAGAATCAAACCAAGACCCTGGGAACGACCACCCTGCAGAGGTTCAAAATAGAGAAGCCAGGTAGCACCATACCTCCTAGACCTCTTCCCAATTATGCACTCTCATCAAGGTTAAGAAAACGACTTCCTAAAGAAATTGGGGTTTCAGAGTCTAATCCGAATTTGTTTTCAAAACCGAAGATCTAGATTCCATGTCCAGAGAAAAAGAAAACCTGCTGAGGTTTTAGAAGGCAAGACCGGGGACAAAATCTCTGAGATGAGAGAGTTCAAGGTTTAGAATCTATGCAAAATATCACTGACCTCACCTAGCAACTGTTTTATTTCTCTGGAACCTGAATGAGGGGGTACAGAACAAGTTCATTGTATCTGGTATCATCAACCTGGGCCTGAAATCGCTGTCTCTCCCTCTTCCTGGGAATATACCCTTACTTTGAGCCTGCAAGCTGAGAATCCTGGAAGTGGTAAGCAAGACTTCAGGAGACAGAGACAGGGCCAAGAGGCACTCCATGGGGCTCCTGACCCAGCTGGCTTGGGAGCTCAGCAGAGCTGGGATCACCATTGTGTAGTCATCGGAGTGATGACTGATTCAGGCAGAATGATCAGTGCATGTAAAAACCTTGAAGTGAATGTTTTATGAAGAACGAGATATATTTTGTCTCAAAGATTGTCCCCACAGATCACTTTTTAATTACAGGAGGAAAATTGGTGAATTTCCAATGGAGAAACTTGGCAGACTCCACCTTAACAAGTGCTGGAAATTCATTTCACCAGCAATAACACAGACTGACTTGAGGCGCCTCCTGATGTGAAGCATCTAAGGACAGAGTATCCTTCTGTGCAATTACTGCCAAAAGTGCATAAATTTAATTTAATTATAAGGAAACTCCGGAGAAACAAAACTGAGTGACATTCTACAAAGTAACAGATCTGTATCCTTCATCAGGGGATTGAATAATTGTAATACACGTGGAACCGAAAGTATGCCAGCTCAGGAAATACTTCGAGAGTAAGTCTCCTGAAGAGTTATCTTCTGTATGTAGCATGTGTTACCTTTTATGTGGGGGAAAAGACACAAATTCAGAGACCTGTTTATGCCTAAAATTTCTCTGTGAAGATGCTCAAGAAACTTGTAACATTAGTTATCTCTTGGGAAGAGGGGTGGAAAGATAGAACTGTTTTCCACTTTAAGCTTTATTTTTACTGTTTATTGTAGTACCATATATACAGTTCAGAATTTCTCCTTTTAACCACTTTCAAGTGTACAATTCATTGGCATTAATTCTCTTCACAATATTGTGGTACCATCACTTACATTTGTTACCTTAACTTTTTCAACACTCAAAGAGAAACCCTATATCCATTAAGCAATAACTCTTTCTTCATGCCCTGACCTCACCCCTGCAACATATGACTACTAGTAAGTTTGCTTATTATAGGTAATTCATGAAAGAACAACAACAACAACAAAAAAGGAAATTGGGAGCCTTACTACTGTTCTTAAAGAAATAAAAAGAATTATGAGGGAAGTAGATGTAGCTCAAGCAATTGGGCTCCTATCTACCATATGGGAGGCCCTGGGTTCGATCCCCAGGGCCTCCTGATGAAGGCAAACTGGCCCCTGCCACCACAGAGAGCAGACAGCAGGCACAAACAACAAGGGTGTGTGTGTGTGTGTGTGTGTGTGTGTGTGTGTGTGACATATAAATTAAGTTTTTAAAAAATTATGAGGTAAGTGGATATGGCTCAAGCGATTGAGCTCCAGCCTACCACATGGGAGGCGCGGTTCAGTTCCCAATGCCTCCTGGAGAATACGAGCAAGACAGTGAGCTGGCGTGATGGGCAGGCACAGCAAGCCGACACAACAAGATAATGCAATAAGGAAACACAGAGGAAAGACAATGAGAGACACAGCAAAGCAGGGAGCTGAGGTGGCTCAAGTGAGTTGAGCACTTCTCTCCCACATAGGAGGTCCCAGGTTCAGTTCTTGGTGCCTCCTAAGAGAAGACCAACAGACACAGAGAGCAAACAATGAATGGACACAGAGAACAGACTGTGCACACAAATAATGGGGAGGGGGGATAAATAAGTAAAATAAATCTTTTAAAAAAATAAGAATTATGATAGAATACTATGAACAGTTGTATACCAATAAACTAGATAACCTAGATGAAATGAACAAATTCCTAGAAACATACATATTACCTAAACTGACTAAAGAAGAAATAGAAAATCTCAACAGACATATAACAAGTAGAGACTGAATCAGTAATCAAAAACCTCCCAACAAAGAAAAGTCTAGGACTGGATGGTTTCACTGTGAATTTTACCAGACATTTAAAGAAATATTAATACCAGTCCTTCTCAAACTCTTCCAAAAATGCTGAAGAGTATGGAACATGTCCTAACTTATTTTTTGAAGCCATCATTTATTTCCCTGATACCAAAGCCAGATAAAGGTAACTTGCAAGAAAATAAAATCACAGAGTGATATTCCTTATGAAGATAGATGCAAAAATCCTCAACAAAATACTGGCAAAATACTATGTTAAAAGGATTATACATCATGACCAATTGGAATTTATTCCAGGAATGCAGTGATGGTTCAACTTAGAAAAATTAATCAGCTAACACACCACATTAATAGCATGAAAGAAAAAAAAACTACATGGTTATCTCAACTGATGCAGAAAAGGTATTTGACAAAATTCAACATCCTTTCATGATTAAAAAAACACTCAGAAAACTAGGACTGAAGGGAACTTTCTCAGCGTGATAAAGGCATATATAAAAAACTCACTGCCAATAATATCATACTAAATGGTGAAAGACTGAAAGCTTTCCCTCTAAGATCAGGAAAAAGATAAGGATGCCCACTGTCACCACTGTTACTCAACATTGTACTGGAAGTTCTAGACAGAGCAGTCAGGCAAGAAAAAGAAATAACAGCTATCTAAATTGGGAAGGAAGTAAAACTAGCTATATTTGCAGATGACATGATCCTATATATAGAAAATCCAAAAGAACGCACAAATGGCCAATAAGCACATGAAAAGATGCTTACATCATTAGTGGTTAGAGAACTTAAAACCATAATGAGATAACCCTTCATACCCATTAAGAAAACTATTTTAAAAAACAAACCAACAATTAAAAAGTGGTAGTGATAGAATACATAATCATTTAGAAAAACTAAAGTAAAAAATAAATTGGGGTATTAAAAATGAAAAAGTCATAAATTTTTTTGATGTTTTGCCTTTCATTACTGTAATAGGTGTTGCCCTGTATGTACAGTGGCAAGGCAATCTCTTCCATTTCTTCCTCAGTGTCTACATCCTTTTTTTTTTTTTTTAAATTGTCTTCAAAAACGCTTTAGTCACAGTAAAGTCACAGATAGAATATAGGGGACTCGCATATACTGAACATCAAATCCTTTTCTTTCTTCCCCAGCAATGATCTTTTTACAAGTGGATGTTACATTTGCTGCAGCTGATGTACAGATATTGAAACATAGCTACTAACCATGGTTCCATTATGGTTTGCATTTTAGACTGCACATTTTTATAAATTTTTGGTTACAATTTGGTTTACATTATGATTTACATTTTAGACTACACACTTTTATAAATTGTTGGTGAAATGTAACATGTCCTGTATCCATCATTGCAGGATCATGCACAACACTTCTATTGCTCCCCAGTTACCCCCCTCTTCCAACTAATTTATTATGTATTGTATTTCTGATCTTTAAACCTATCATTACTATTTCATTTTCCTATTAATTTAATTTGGCAATATATTAGACTTCATTTTTAAAGAAGTTTTGGATCACAGAGGGGTTCAACTGTGTGGCAGGGGAGGAGCACTGATGTGGGGTATCATTGATGGGGGATGCATGGGTCAGAGGGAGTTCTCCAAGGCATGCATAAGGTATACAGATATGTTCAGATGTTCGTTGCGTGTTGACCTAGTGGGTAGAGTTTCACATGACAATTGAGGGAGTGCTGAGTTCCCATTCTGGGGAACTCTGTTACACTCCCTAATGGAGTAACAACAATCCCCCAAATGCAAGGGCGCAAAGACCAGTGAAGAAGGTTGGTCCAATGATGGACCCTTGATACTGGTGCCTATGCTTATGAGCCTGGGTGCTTGAAATTTCAACTAGGCCTAAAGCTGTAGGGTGCCTAAGAGTTACCCCCTGAGAGCCTCCATGTTGCTCAATTGTGGCCACTCTCTAAACCAAACTCGGCATGTAAATGCATTACCTTCCCCTTAGCGTGGGACATGACTCCCAGGGATGAGTCTGCCTGGTATCAAGGGATTACTACCAAGCACCAAATGGTGATGCAACTAGAAAAAGAACTTGAATAAAAGGGGGAAATGAATTTATATGGCTAAGAGACTTCAAAATGAGTCAGGAGGTCATCAGAGGGTCGCGCTTACGCCAGCCAAAGTAGATACCACCCCAGGTAGTGGTGCTCCTGAGGGCTATGTAGAACCCTACAGTCATGACAGCTGGCTCTGGAGTTCAGTGCCTTGCCAGTGGGCCCTACTTAGGAATTTGTACCCCTGAGTGTGATGGAGTTGGACTCAGATGTGACCTCTCTGCACATGCCTCTTCTGTCACTTTTACTGGACCTGTGACTGGCACTGGGGTTGGTGTATGCTCAAGAGACTTGAATCTCTGGACTGTCCATGTGCCGGCTGGGCCCTGAGTCTTAGCAGAGTTGCAGCACCTACTCTCTGGTTCATTGGACTTACCCAGGTCACCTAACAGGGAAGTGAGGATGGTCATCCACCACACCAGGAAAATGAGAGAGTCTACAACTGCAGGCAGGAGAATCCCATCAGTCATGTGGGATCTAAGTCCCCTCTCGATTCAGAGGTAGAGTGGACATCGCCATCCCAGAGTCCTCAGGATGGAGGAATAAAATATAGATTAGAGTGGATTTACTGGTATTCTACTATAGAATTATTGTGACTCTAGCAGTGGAAGAAACTATCATTGATGTAGAGACAGTGGCCATGGGAGTTGCTGAGGGCAGGGAGAGGGAAGAAGAGGTGTAATATGGGGGCATTTTCAGGACTTGGAGTTGTCCAGAATGATACTGCAGGGACAGATGCAGGACATTATATATCCTGCCGTAACCCACTGAATGGACTAGGAGAGAGTGTAATCTACAATGTAAACTATAATCCATACTGTGCAGCAGTATTCCAAAATGTATTCACCAAATGCAATAAATATGCCACACTGATTAAAGAGTTTGGTGATGGGGAAGGAGTGTGTGTGTGGGGTAGAGGGAGTATATAGGAGCCTCTTATATTTTTTAATGTAACATTTTGTATGATCTATGTATCTTTAAAAATAAATAAATTTTTAAAAAAGTGGTAGTGAGGATGCTGAGTAATAGGAATCCTTGTATCTATATTGTTAGGGGGGATGTAAAATGGTGTAGTTATAGTGGAAAATGGTATGGCGGTTTTTCAAAAAGCTGAAAAACCTTGAATTACCGTATGTCCTAGCAGTTGCCCTTTTGGGTATATATCCAAAAGAATTGACAATGGGGACTCAAACAGATTTGTAGGCTAGTGTTCATAGTGGCATTATTTATAGTGTCCATCAGCAAATGAATGGGAAAACCAAATGTGTTCTCTCCCAAGTTTTTTTTTTCTTCTTTTTTAAAGGAGGCACCAGGGACCAAACCCACGACCTCCCATGTGGGAAGCAGGCGCTCAACCTCTTGAGCCACATCTGCTTCCAGAATGAAGTTTTAATGTATGCCACTACGTGGATGAACCTTGGAGATACTATGTTGAGTGAAATAAATTAGACACACAGGAACAGATAATGTATGATTCCACTTCTATGCAATAGCTAGAGTATGCACACACATTGAGAAAGAAGACAGAATTGTGATTACCAGGGGCTGGGGGCTGGGGGTAATGAATGAAGAATTTCTCCATAATGGGTATGAGTTCCTTTTTGGGATGGCAAAATGTCCTGGAAATAGGTAGTGGCAGAAATGACACAGCATTGTCAATGTACTTAATGTCACAGAATTGTACACTTATTAATGATTCAAATGATTTTTTTTGTTATGTATATTTTACCACAATTAAAACATCCTGAACATAAAAAAAAAGAAATATATTAGCATAGCATTGGTGGGAACTGCATGGCCCACCAAGCAAAGTATACAAAGTCCGAATTCCAACAGTTTACCCCCAGACCATGAACCTAGAAAACTTGTGATTGAATGAGGATATTATATTGAATAACCATTCACTCACTGTATTTGTGCTTGTTGTAAGATAAGACTGAAGTTCTAAAATATAGTATACCTTAGTGGGGGGAAGGGCGGGAAGGTATAAGGTAGAAGAACCATCTTTTTTTTTTTTTTAAAGATTTATTTATTTATTTAATTCCCACCCCTCCCCCGGTTGTCTGTTCTCTGTGTCTATTTGCTGCGTCTTGTTTCTTTGTCCGCTTCTGTTGTCCTCACGGGAAGTGTGGGCGGCGCCATTCCTGGGCAGGCTGCACTTTCTTTCGCGCTGGGCGGCTCTCCTTACGGGTGCACTCATTGTGCGTGGGGCTCCCCTGCGCGGGGGACACCCCTGCATGGGGGGGCACTCCTTGCACGCATCAGCACTAGGCATGGGCCAGCTCCACACGGGTCAAGGAGGCCCGGGGTTTGAACCGCGGACCTCCCATGTGGTAGACGGACGCCCTAACCACTGGCCCAAGTCCGTTTCCCAAGAAAGAACCTTCTTGATATTGTATAGTCATTGTCACTCTGGTAACATAATACATGTAATATACAGCCATGCTGAATGTTCAGCGGATTAGAATTATATACTGAATACTTGATGATTTTCCACACTTGATAGGAAGAATTCAGTTTAAATGTATCGTTCAGGACTTATATTAAAGCCTGTGGGAATTAATTCTTTTGTAATGCAAATCACCTCTTGTGGCTTGCTAAATTTGGAATTTTAAGCTTAAAGTTTATCCAGCAATGTTGGCAAATTCAGTGTCCCATATAATTTATTAATCCTAAGAAATAAAAGCTGGAAAAAGGATGTGCCTCATGCAATTGGGCTCCTAAAGAAGACGGTGAGCTGGCATGATGGGCAAGTGCAGCAAGTGATGACCCAAGATAACACAACAAGAGACACAAGAAGAAAAACATAATGAGAGACATAAAGTAAGGAATGAAGGTCACTGGTGCCTCCTAAAGAAGACCAGCAAGACACCAAGCTGCTTCAGTGGGCAGACATGGCAAGCTGATGCCACAAGATGATGCAACAGACACAAGAAGAAAAACATGAGAGACACAACAAAGTAGGGAACAGAGGTGGCTCAAGCAATTAGGTGCCTACCTGCCACATTGGAGGTCTGGGTTCGGTTCCTGGTGCCTCCCAAAGACACAAGGAAGATGAACAGACACAGCAAGTTCAAACAACGAGGAGGTGGTGAGAAATAAATCTTTAAAAAAAGACTTATCATTTGAAAAAAAAAAAAGCTACCCGTTTTGAGAGCCTTAACATCGTATTTTATTTAACCATTGTGAATAAAAATTATTCTAAAATATGCTCTGCCTTCTTAAAACAATGTAAAATTGAGTTTCTCACTAGTTAGAAAGCTGACAACTACTCAGAGTTTCCTTGATTTTAAATTTCAAAACAAATCAATGAGAATCAAGTTGGAGGCAAGGTAGATGACTATCAAATATGGGGTGGTTGTCTAATCCAGCTTCACTGCTGGTGCTAACATGTAGCCTTCTCCCTTAGCACTCATTAGCTGATTTGAAGATCAGAGAACTGAACTTACCAATGGCAGGTTAAGTAAGTGTTCAGAGCAGGAACTGCCTCCTCAGGACTTCCCCACACACGGCCTGGGAGGCCGTGTCAGAATTGGAAGAGGTGCTTACTAATTGACTCTTGGCTAAATTCTTTGTGATTAAATTTGTTCACCAGAAAAAAAAAATGCTATCAAAGTTTCTAAATACTCATTCTCAGTTTCTGTTACCTTGCTGAGAATCTCTAGCTTTATCTAATATGTGTTAAACTGGTAAACTGTTTCAGACATGTTTTTTTCATTTCTGGAAATTCTGTTTGGTTCTTTTTTTTTTTAATCAACAGTGTCATTCTATAATATTTTCCTATTTTCTGCCGATAACCATCAAATTTGTCATTTCTTAAGTGGCAAGCATAGCTGTTTTATATTGTGTGTCAGAGAATACCAATATCTGAAGTCTTCGTTGGGTTTTGCTCATGAGATCTTATTTCCTTGTGTACCTGATTATTTTTCATTGTATGCAGGCCATTGTGATCCATATACTTGGAATAACTTGAGACCTAGAATAAAAAGTATCTTTTTCCAACAGAGGTTGGTTTTTGCTTTTGATAGACACCTGGGGGCACTACCAGCCTGGGAGCCCATAACCCACAGCACGCACTTGTTCTGTTAATCAAGCCGCTTGTCCTGTAAAATATCCTGCCTAGTCCTGGTTTTTCCTGTCAGTGGAAACTTTTTTTTTTTTTTGATGCATTATATCAGAGGTGAAATAGTGTCATTGTGGGAAATGCATAATATCTTGTTGACTTATCAGAAGTGATGCTAAATTTGACCACTCTACTAGGATATTTGACAGATTGACCTCTCCACTGGGCAATTACATTTCCCTTTCTAACTCACAAGTACTAGTGATCCTCTGCCAGATGTTATTTTGACATCCTGCAAATATCTGTTCTCCATCAACCACGTGACTGATGTTTCATACCCCAGTTGATAATCCTTGCCTGGGTCAGTAGTTGCACTTGGAAGGTCACCATTTAAGATGGGGTTCTTCTGAAATATAGTTCCTTCTGGAGAGTTAGGTTAAGCGTAATTCTTTGCCTTTTAGTTAATTGCCCTCAAATGGTGACAAGTGTTTTTCTGGCTTTCTCTTTTTTGAATAATGTTATGGACTAATATATTTTCTTTGATTTCTGTGTGCTTTAATTTACTACAATCATCATTCTGATATTCAAATGTATAATTTGAATCCTTTGGGATGCCCCTTCAGGCTAGCTCCTGTGTGTTTTTTATATGACATCATTTATTTTTTATATATTATTTATTTATTTTTAGGAGGTACCAGGATTGAACCCAGGACCTCGTACGTAGGAAGCAGATACTCAACCACTTGAGCTACATCCGCTCCCCCTTGTTTATTTTTTATTCTTTGATATCTGGCACAGGGTCATTTTGTACTTTCCCTGCCCCAAACTTGAAATCAGCCATTTTTCAAAGGGCTTTGGTTCACCACTTTCAGGAGGGAATATTAGAGACAAACATTTAGGTTCTAGGGTTGTGCTCTTTGCTATCAGACTGATGTTGCTTTTAGGAGATTTGAATGGGGGGAGCTAGACTATACATATGTCCATACTGATATTTTTAATTTCAGTTTTAACATAGTGTTTTCACCTAGTTTCTTAGATTTTCATAATTGTATCTTTTTATCTTACCCTGAAAGTCTTGATTTCTAACACCATGACAAGTTATTATTACTGTATCCCATTTTAAAAATTGACTAACAATATTGATATTATTGCAGACGGTCAACTTTGAATTAGCTTGTCTTGCTGCGGACAAAAGCTATTGGTATCTTTAATTAGGATCCCATTAAATTTTAAAATAATGGAGGGAGGATTGGCATCTTTGTGGTGTTTGAGTCCTCTTAGTTAAGAGTATGCTGTATCTTTCTATTTATTGAAGTCTACTTTTCTTGAAGTTCATGTGTGTTTCTAGGTTTCCCTCTGTGGGTTTCGCACATTTCTTACTAAATTTTTGCCCAGGTATTTTATTGTTGCTATTGTAAATGGGGTCTTTTCTTCCAGTTTGTCTTCTAAATAGTTGTTAACTAGATTTCTGCCACTTTATTGGACTCTTACTGTTTGCAAAAAGTAGTTTTCAGTTGATTATCCTGGGTGTTCCAGGTATCTGATAAGATCATCTGTTTCTAATTCTTATACTGCTAATGTGTTTCTCTCCAGTTGGCTGGTAATTCCAGTAAAATGTTACAAAGTAACAGTAAGAAAACGGCCCCACTTGTCTTTTTCCTAACTTGTGGGAATGAGAGGTGTGGTTTTTATTTATGTATTTACTTTAGTGTCCAGACACTTCACGGCCACCAAACATATACTCTCCCTGCTCCCTTCCCCTGTCCCCGGTGACCTCTAGTCTACTTTGTCTCTGCAGATTTGCTATTTCTAGAATCTCTTATAAGTGACATCATGCAATAATTGTCCTCATGTGTCTGGCTTATTTTCACTGAGCATGGAATTTCCAAGGTTCTTCCATGTTGCAGCAGGTCTCAGAACTCCATTCTTTATTATGGCCAAATAAGATACCATTGTAGGTATGTACCTCATTTTGTTTACCTGTTAATCTGCTGGTGGACACGTGGGTTTATTCCACCTCTTGGCTATTGGGAATGATACTGCTAAAAACATTGGTGTACAAATACCCATTTGAGACCCAGTTTTCACTTTCTCTGAATATATACCTAGAAGTGGAATTGCCAGGTCATATACCCATTCTGCATTCAACTTTTGAGGAACACCATACTGCTTTCCACAGCGGCTGCGCCATTTTACATTCCCACCAACAATGCACTGCATTGTGATTTCTCCACATCCTTGCCAACATTTATTTTCCTTTTTTTTTTAAATAGCTATCCTTATGAGTGTGAAGTGGTTTCTTATTGTGGTTTTGATTTGCATTTCCCTAACGTATAGAGAGGTGTGATTTTTAACAACTGTTTATTATCCCATTCTGTGGGTCCTCCAGGTTTTCAGGTATTGTAAATGATGCTGTAGTATAAATCTTTTGTTCAGATCTTTGAACCTTTCCATAAATTGGATTCCAAAGAAAAGGAAGTACTAGATCAAAGAATGAGTTTGAAGATGGGGAAGTGTTGGATTCCTCTAGGTTCTTGGCTTTGTTGTATAAATGAATTTAAGAACATGCCAGTTTAGTTAGGCCAGTAAAAAGAATTTATTGGGAAATGGGGGGAAAGCACAGAATTTGATGAGAAATGGGAGAGAAGGACTGAAATACATAACTCATATTTGGTGAGGGCTTCTCTAAGCAGAGCGCACGCTCTGCCTTGTGTGGTCACCTATTAAACCTTTAATTATTCCTCCCCTTTGCAAATGTTAAGGGGAGGGGCCCCCGCTGTTACCGGTTATCCCACCAATGGTGGGGGCCAGTGGTGAGGCCTGTTTGGCTAAGGGGAGGTCCAGGAAAGAGAAACAGGGACCTCAAGGTTAAACTCAAGGTCTCGGTGAGGTCTTGCAGCCACGTTGTCTGATGGGAACGTTGTGGCTCGTCTTCTCCTCGTTTCCCTGGCTAACCTGCCTCAAGTTTTCAAAAATTCTGAATACTTTTCAGTGACGGTGGCGCCATGTATACCTGCACTTGAAGTGTATGAATGCCTTCCCATTGCACCTTTTCAATAATGCAGTCATTTTAAAGCTGTAGTCCTGTGTTAAGTGGAAAATAGCATTTCATATTTAACTGAGGTCGAAAGTAATACTTCAGGCCCAGTTCATTGAGATATTTCTCTGAAAATCAGTCCTTTCATTTAACAATCTTGATCTGGAAGACTTTTTCTTTTTTTAAATGACTTACCAGAGGAGTAAATTAATCATGGACTTTATTTCCTGAGGCCATTCTCCCCTGTTTTAGAAAAGAAAAACCTGGGAGAAGTCAAAGTTATAATGGAACATTATAGGATTTAATTATCAATTAACTGAGACCCTGGGGCAGAAATTTAGAGTTTCTAACTCTCTGGCCTTGTGTGAAATAATTTGTTCCATTTTTGTTAGGGGAATTTTTAAAAATTGGCTTTTGAATGACAGTTAAATATTTTGTGTTTCTTCTTCCTCCTTTTGTGAAAATATAATACTTCAACCTCATTCAAAGTAGTTTATGTTCCAGTGCAATTAAAGGTTTTTCCATAAAAGTAGATCATTGAGTAGCCAGTGTAGCTCAGTGGTTGAGCACTGCTTCACATGTACGAGGTTCTGGGTTCAATCCCCGGTAGCTCCTAAAATTAAAAATTAAAAATGAATCACATATATGATTAGAGGCACTTTGGCCTCGTGCCTATTACTTAAAGACTAATAAAAAAGAGGTATGAGAAAGTTTGCAAAGTGCCTGCCCTTACCCTAGACAGATTTGAGTGAGCTGGACAGCAAACCCTGCTTCATGAGTCTTGTCTTTGATTGTTTTGTCCTTTATTCCGTTGCTTGTTTCAGTTTTTGTCCTGTGATTGCTCACAGTAAAGAGAGGAAACAGCACCGGGCCTTGGGAAGCAAGTGCCACTTGATGGCTTGATTTAGTTTAGCAGCTGTTTACTGGCCGTCTCTCCTGTTTGCAGCGCAGGGATGTGGTCAGGACAATGTGCATGGGTGGCCCTTGCTCTCAGGGAGCCGTGGACCCCGGCTGTGGGTGGTGCCTCGCCGTGGCCTCTGCGTGGCCTGCTCCGTGAGCCCTCTCGGCCTGGTTCCTGGGGGCTCGGTCTCAACTCCCACTTGGGAGCTCCCGTGCAGCCCTCGGCTGGGCTTCTCACAGGATGTCAGATTGAGCTCCACACTCGTGCACGTGGCCTCCCGTGGCTGTCCCCACCCTCTGTCCTCAGGCCAGAGGCCTGGCGTCCTTAGTGCTCAGCCTTCCCTGGCACAGCCACCAGGCCTGCCAAGCCTGCCCACTGCAGCGTCTCAGGCCTGCTCTACCTTTTGCTTTAGACACGACAAACCCAGGTCATTTACCCAGCCGTGGAGGGAATGCACTGGTCTTCCTTCTCTGGCCTGGTCGTCCTCAGATCCGTCCTCCTCGCACTGGCAGAGCAGTCACCCCACAGTCCTCCTGTGGCCATGTCACTCTGCTTAGGGGTGCCGGAACCCCAGCACAGCCGGAGGTGCTTTTCCCTGCGGGGAAGCTGCTGCCTGGGGCCGCACACCCCCCTGGGTGCCTCTGCCCCAGTGCCAGTGCTTGCACCTCCCGTGAGGGCCCGCCCTCCTTCCCCCGTCCCCTCCTGGTGCCTCCTAGGCCTCAGGACACCACCTAGGAGTCTGTCCTTGCAGGAATCTCTGCTTTGTTACCTTCAGGGCAGCTTGGCTCCAACTCACTGGGATGGGAGTGCATGCCACACGTTACCACGTTCAGCATGTGTGCTGTGGTGTCTCAGGTGTCACCCAGGCAGGCCTGTGTCGCACGTTTGATTTGGGCTCCCCTTCTCACATCTCCAAAGATCCGGGAACTCCTGGGTACACTTGCTGAGGAGCTGAGCCACCCCCGCTCTCGCTGCTGCGTCCTGGCTGGGCAGGCGCCTCACCACACTCCCCTCAGCTCCTGGTAAGATGAACGCTTGTTACTTTACCTACCTGAAGAGTTAGAAGAGTGCTGGGAAATTCACGTAGTTGACGTGAAAGCGCTTCCCTATGCCCGCTGTATTGTGCGACCCTCAGCTTGGTTGCCTGTGTCCTCAGGAGGAGGAAGGGGTGTGAGTAGCTGCTGTGGTTCTAAAGGTTTGCACCCTGCCAAGGTCCCTGAGGCACTCAAGGTGGCTTTGCTCGTCTGCCCTGCCGACCTGCCCTGGGCCTTCCTGGTGCTGCAGCGACCCTCTTGACTCACTCCCTGGCCTCCCTCCCGCCAGCTGGGCGGCAAGCCCTGTCCCTGCGTCCTTGCTATCGCAAGCAGGGGACTCGTTGGCGACCTTGGAACGTAGCTGAATGTCATGTGTCTGTCTAAAGAAATAGTCTGCTTTAGTCTGTAATTAAAGCCAAACTTTTTAGGTTGGATTTCTTACCCAGCAAAACACACATTGTTCCTCCTTATGGAATTTCCAATTTAAAAAAATAGTGCCGGCCAGTACAGTTAAGTGCATTTCAGTTATGGTGCCCTAATTCACTAGGTTTGTTTTTTTTTTTTCAAGTCTTTTAATTACTGTAAAACTTCTCTTCTAAAATATGAGCATATTAGATTTGCCCACAAAATCGCTTAGGAAATAAAAAATAAAACTGGTGGGGGAGAGTGGATGTGGCTTAAGTGGTTGAGCGTCAGCTTCCCACATTCAATCCCTGCCCCCCCACCTCAAAAAAACAAACAAAACTGGGGGGGGGGGTGGATGTGGCTCAGGGGTTGAGTGCCTGTTTCCCATGTACAAGATCCCGAGTTCAATTCCTGGTACCGCCTGGAAAAAACCCAATAAAAAGACCTGGTGAATTTGGAAAGGAAAATTTGAAAGTTTTATTCAGAAATACTACCTAGACATAAAATCAGTGGGATGTTTTTACAGGCAGTTTGCTTTTAAATAAAGAACAAAATTAAGTGGCATAGGAACCAAGGATAAAGAGGGCTGTGGGTCTCAGCTGTGGAAGGCCTGGGGCTAATGCTGCTGTGGTGGGGCGGGGGGAGCCTGCGAAGGGGATGGGTGTCTCCCAGCGCGCCTGGAGCCCCCGAGTCTGGCGTGTGGCTCTGAGGTGACTGGTGTCGTCCCGGGCCCTGAGGTGACTGTTGTCGTCCCGGGCGCTGAGGTGATGGGTGTCGTCCCGGGTGCTGAGGTGACTGGTGTCGTCGGGCCCTGAGGTGACAGGTGTCGTCGGGTGCTGAGGTGACTGGTGTCGTGGAGCCCTGAGGTGACTGGTGTCGTCGGGCGCTGAGGTGACTGGTGTCGTGGAGCCCTGAGGTGACTGGTGTCGTCCCGGGCGCTGAGGTGACGGGTGTCGTCCGGGCGCTGAGGTGACTGGTGTCGTCGGGTGCTGAGGTGACTGGTGTCGTGGAGCCCTGAGGTGACTGGTGTCGTCGGGCGCTGAGGTGACTGGTGTCGTGGAGCCCTGAGGTGACTGGTGTCGTGGAGCCCTGAGGTGACTGGTGTCGTCCCGGGCGCTGAGGTGACTGGTGTCGTGGAGCCCTGAGGTGACTGGTGTCGTCCCGGGCGCTGAGGTGACAGGTGTCGTCGGGTGCTGAGGTGACTGGTGTCGTGGAGCCCTGAGGTGACTGGTGTCGTCGGGCGCTGAGGTGACTGGTGTCATGGAGCCCTGAGGTGACTGGTGTCTTCCGGGCGCTGAGGTGACTGGTGTCGTCAGGCCCTGAGGTGACTGTTGTCGTCCGGGCGCTGAGGTGACAGGTGTCGTGGAGCCCTGAGGTGACTGGTGTCGTCCGGGCGCTGAGGTGACTGGTGTCGTCGGGCGCTGAGGTGACGGGTGTCGTGGAGCCCTGAGGTGACTGGTGTCGTCAGGCGCTGAGGTGACGGGTGTCGTGGAGCCCTGAGGTGACTGGTGTCGTCCCGGGCGCTGAGGTGACTGGTGTCGTCCGGGCGCTGAGGTGACTGGTGTCGTCCGGGCGCTGAGGTGACTGGTGTCGTCGGGCGCTGAGGTGACGGGTGTCGTGGAGCCCTGAGGTGACTGGTGTCGTCCGGGCGCTGAGGTGACTGGTGTCGTCCTGGACTGGATCAGGTCTAGGTAGCAGCGCCTCCCGGGATTCTGTTCACGCCTCTGCCTGCTTCCTGCTCCTGGAGGCCACCCCTCGCCGCAGGGCCCAGGGCCGCTCTCCTGAGGGCTGTCGTCACCCCCACCCCACGTAGGCCACAGGAGGTCGAGGGATTGTCCGTCTCCCTTCCCACACCTTCCAGCTGCTGGCTGGGCCTGAGAGACAGCGGGTGCCAGGGTGCCCGGGAGGAGGAGGAAGGAGAGGAGGCAGCGGGTGGGAAGGAGCGGGCGAGGAGGACGGCCAGAGGGCCAGGGGCACAGGGGCGGGGGAAGGGGCTCCATGAACTTGAAGCTGCCGTGCTGGAAGGTTCAAGCTGGGGAGGAACAGCTTTGTGTGGTTAAGTTTTTCTGGTCACAGTATGGAGCTGGGGTGCCCTTAGCTGAGTCTGGGGGCAGCGAGGAGAGGCAAGGACGCCCTCGGGGGTCTGCCCAGCCCAGCAGGAGGAGCAGGCCAGGGCGAGGGGCGCTTGCTGGGAAGATGGGGGGCCAAGTCCCTGCACAGCACTTGCTGGCTGTGGCACCCGGCGTGCCCTCAGCCTTCTCACCCTGCAAGTGGGGGTTCCCCCTCCCCCCGTGTACAGGCGTGCGCCTGGAGGGCGCTCAGCAAGCGCTTCTTTGTGGAATCTGGGAGAGAATAATAGAACAGACCTGCTTGTTGGCTTCCAGAGCCCGTGGTGAAGTGTCTCCCTGCCCAGATGGCTTCTCTGCTACGGGCCAAATGGTCTAAAAGAATTCCGCTCTCAAGTCACAGGGCAGAATCAGGTACCCTGAGAGCCACTGCCTTCTGCTTCTGGGAGAGCGTGCCTCTTGGAGCCCGCTTTTCCTTCAGGAGAGGTGAAGCTCTCTTGGCAGGGCTCCCATATATTTGTTAAAAATTCAGACCCCTACATATAGAATAGCTCATTTTGAAACCAAGTTGTTTTTTAAGGCTCTCCATTCTTCAGCCGTCATCTGTGCTGAAGCGTGCCCTGGTGACAATGTCGCTCTCCTACCCGGGACCCCCGGGCGGCTGACTGGACTGCTGGCGGCAGGCAGAGCCGTGGCCGGTGCACCTTCCCTGGAATGGCCCAGGCCTCAGGGCCCACGCCGTCTCCCAGGCCCTCCCCTCGCCTCGGCAGGACGGTGTGTGCGCGCAGCCCGAGGAGCCGCGGGTATTCTGGGCACAGGAGGGCAGGGCAGGAGGCGCCCTCCCCTCCCGCCCCCCTGCTCCCCTTGCCTGGCTCTCCGCAGCCAGTGACCAGGTGTGTTTTGAGCGCTTCAGGTGGCATTTGCTAAGGACTTGTTTCATCAGTGGTACAAGTACTCCAGAGACAAATCAAAAGGATGAGTGTAGATGAGCGGGGAGGCTCCGTGGAGACTGTCCACAGCTGATTCCAGGAGACGAGCCTGCGCGCTTTGCTATATCCGCTCAGGGTAACAGGCCTCACGGAGGCCGGTTTTGTGCGTCTGTGTTTCCCCATCTGATCCCACTTGGCCATCCCGGGAGATCTTTTCTGCCAGCTCTGGGTTCCCAGCGCAGCCTTTCCTCCTTCACCGCCGGGGTCTCCGAGGCGGCCTCCACTGGGGCATCCTGCCGCCCTGGCTTAGAGGAGTCTCTTTAAAATAAAAGAGGTAGTGGTCGTTACTTTTAATTTGCATGAAACTAACAGTGCTTCTTTAGCAATATTGAAAAATATAGTGAAGTTAACCAAAGAAAAATTGCCCACAGCCGTGCCACCCAGCAGTGGCCCCTGTTGATATTTTGGGAGGGTTTTGTCAATTTGTCAGGTTTTTTAATCAATATAAAGAGGTATCTTATTTCTGTTTTACAAGATCGTACTATTTCTGAAAAATGTATTGCCCTTCCTTTTCACTTACAGTTCTGTTGTATAAGTTTATAAATATTTTTGATGGATGTGTGATATTTCACTGTGTGCAAAGCAGGTTCTTAGACATTAGGTAGTTACTGGTATTTCTTTTTTTTCATTTTTTTTTAAAGATTTGTTTATTTATTTCTCTCCCCTTCCCCCAACCCCGGTTGTCTGTTCTCTGTGTCTGTTTGCTGCGTCATCTTCTTTGTGCGCTTCTGTTGTTGTCAGCGGCACAGGAATCTGTTTTTTTTTGTTGCGTCATCTTGTTGTGTCAGCTCTCTGTGTGTGCGGCACCATTCCTGGGCAGGCTGCACTTTCTTTGGCGCTGGGCAGCTCTCCTTACGGGGCGCACTCCTTGCACGTGGGGCTCCCCTACGCGGGGGACACCCCTGTGTGGCAGGGCACTCCTTGCACGCATCAGCGCTGCGCATGGGCCAGCTCCACACGGGTCAAGGAGGCCCGGGGTTTGAACCGCAGACCTCCCATGCGGTAGACGGACACCCTATCCACTGGGCCAAGTCCGCCGCCGGTTACTGGTATTTTAGAGTAATAAAATGTGATGCTCGTGTGTGGTTATTACATCTCTAGAATAGATTCCCAGAAGTAAAATAACTTGAACAAAAAATCTTGACACATATTGCCAAATTATTTTCCAAAAGGATCAGAACAATTTGTAGTCTTGTTGGCTAGGTTACATCATACCTTTACCATTACTGGGTGTTAGAATTTTTAGAAATCATAACTGATTTGATAGGTGAAAAAAATACTTTTCCTACAGTTATTGATGAGCTATGAGTTTTCTGTGAATTGTTTTATTTAAACACTGAGGTCTTCCTGTTTTTCTAGTCAATTATGATAAAGTTATATTTATAACATTTTTATTACCTTTTGCTCATTTTCTGGAGGGAACATACAGAAATGTATAATGTTTTTATGTGATCACTCTCTCTTAGGGATTTTTTTTTTTTTTTTTTAAGATTTATTTATTTATTTAATTTCCCCCCCCTCCCCTGGTTGTCTGTTCTTGGTGTCTATTTGCTGCGTCTTGTTTCTTTGTCCGCTTCTGTTGTCGTCAGCGGCACAGGAAGTGTGGGCGGCGCCATTCCTGGGCAGGCTGCTCTTTCTTTTCACGCTGGGCGGCTCTCCTCACATGCGCACTCCTTGTGCGTGGGGCTTCCCCACGCGGGGGACACCCTTGCGTGGCATGGCACTCCTTGCGCGCATCAGCGCTGCGCATGGCCAGCTCCACACGGGTCAAGGAGGCCCGGGGTTTGAACCGCGGACCTCCCATATGGTAGACGGACGCCCTAACCACTGGGCCAAAGTCCGTTCCCTCTCTTAGGGATTTTGACCGTTGTTTTTAAATGTCTTTCACTAGCTTAAGAATTGATAATTCACTTCTCTTTTCTTCTAAAAGCTGTGGGAACTTAGGGATATGATTTTTATTTATTTATTTTTTTTTAACTTTCGCCCACCTAAGATTTTATTTTAGTGTGCGGTAAAAACTTAAATTGACTTTTTCCAACATGTAGTTAACCAGTTATCTGTCCTAGGATAGCCAGCAGTTATCTAACACATTCTCGTCATTTGCACTAGTTTGAGATTCGTTTGCTCTCCTACCACTTCATTCATAGAAGTGCATTGGTTGGCTTGGGAGCTGTGGCTTCCCTCCCGTTGTCAAGGCTGCAGCACCGTCCCTGGTGGGCACAGTGGGGCAGTTGGTAGGCCTAGCTGTCCTCATTAGAAGTATTAGAAGGTCTGGCTTGTCTCATTCACTCCTTCAGGTGAATTTCAGAATGAATTTTGTCAAATATCCAGAAAGATAAAGATACCCAAATAATATAAGGAGCACCTGATTATTTAAAATTTTTATTTCTTTCAACCTATAAATCAGTTTTTGAGGGAAATTAACATCAGCATATGTACAGCATTTATGCTTCCAGGCCATAAATATCTTTTTTTAAAAAAAAAAAAAAAGATTAATTTATTTCTCTCGCTACTCTGCACCCCCGCCTCGGTTATCTGTTCTCCTGTCCATTCTCTTTGTTCTTCTGTGTCCGCCAAGAATCTCTGTCTCTTTTTTCTTGTGTCTTTTTTTTTTTTAAGATTTGTTTTATTTCTCTCCCCTTCCCCCCACGCCCCCCACCCCAGTTGTCTGCTCTCTGTGCCCTTTCGCTGTGTGTTCTGTGTCTGCTTCTATTGTTGTATTGTTGTCAGCGGCACCAGGAATCTGTGTCTATTCTTGTTGCATCATCTTGCTGCATCAGCTTGCCGTGTGTGCGGCCGCCACTCCTGGGCAGGCTGAACTTTCTTTTGCGTTGGGCGGCTCTCCTTACAGGGCGCACTCCTTGCGCGTGGGGCTCCCCTACGCGGGGGGACACCCCTGCGTGGCACGGCACTCCTTGCGCACATCAGCACTGCGTGTGGGCCAGCTGCACATGGGTCAAGGAGGCCCGGGGTTTGAACCGTGGACCTCCCATGTGGTAGGCGGACGCCCTATCTGTTGGGCCAAGTCCACTTCCCATGTTGCGTCATCTTGTTGCATCAGCTCTCCATGTGTGTGGTGCCACTCCTGGGTGGGCGGTGCTTTTCACATGGGGCTGCTCTCCTTGTGGGGCGCACTCCTTGCACATGGGGAATCCCTGCGCAGGGACCATCCCTGCATGGCATGGCACTCCTTGCGCACAGTAGCACTGCGCATGGGCCAGCTCACCACACGGGCCAGGAGGCCCTGGGTTTGAACCCTGGACCTCCTATATAGTAGGCAGATGCTCTATCAGTTGAGCCACATCTGCTTCCCAGCCCATAAATATCTTTATTTCAGTCCTCTTTTTTCTTTTTCCATACTCTATATTTGTATCTTAGAGAGCGTTTGTGGATGATTGCCAGATCACAGTTTTGGAGGTCTTTAAAGAACTACTTTATACTCACAAGGTTTCAAAAGAACATGGGGGGAAAATCACTAATAAAGTGGAGATGTTTGATCTGAGTTCATTAATCTAATCTATTCTATTTTAATTTTTTCTTCCCCTCCCCACTGTTTTTTCTTTTCTTTTTTTTTTTTTTTTTTTTTGCTGTCTGTATCCATTCGCTCTGTGATCTTCTGTATATCTAGTTCTCTTCTTTTTTTTTTTTTTTTTTTTTGGTCTTCTCATCTTCTCTAGGGTTCACCAGGATTCGATCCTGTGGACCCCTGATGTGGAGAGAGGTTCCCTGTCAATTGTGCCACCTCAGTTCCTGGTCTCTGCTGCGCTTCACCTTGACTCTCCCCTTCGTCTCTCTTTTGTTGCGCTATCATCTTGCTGCGTGACTCACTTGCGCGGGCACAGGCTCTCTGCATGGGCACTCGACTCTCACCACATGGACACTGGCTCACAGCACAGGCATGCTTTTCTCTTCGGGTCCTCCCATATGGTAGGTGAAGGCCCTGTCAAATGAGCCACATCTGCTTCCCCTAATCTGTATGTTTTAAATAAAGCTCCTAGGAATCTTTCCCCCTCACTTCTGTATTCCAGCTTCCCAGCAGAGGCTTCTCAGCTCGGCATATTCCCACATCGCGTGTTAACTATTAAACTCCTGGAGGGCAGGTCTCTGTCTTTTAAGTCCACATCTGTGCTGCGTGCCTGCCCCACAGAATCCTCACCAAGCTCTCCAGAGACCTGGTCCCTGGTGGCCTGTGTGCTCCAGCCAGCCGGGTGACGGATGGGATGGGCGTGGCGCCTGGGGGCTGCCTTGGCCCTGCTTTGTGGGCCCTGTGGTGGGGCCAGAACCCGAGTCCGCCTTCTCAGAAAGCCCAGGCTGCTCCCAGCCCTGCTGCTCTTCAGATGCCAGGGCCGACGAGCTGGAGGAGCCACCTCACACCCGGTGAGGGCCACCCGGGAGGGCCAGGGTGACGGCACGGGTGGCGTCGGCTGTCTGTCTGTCTGACTGTTATGGACACATAGAACAAGCTACATTCTTACCAGGGAGTGCGGGCAGGACTGGCATAGCTAGTTAGAGGGGTGCAGGGCGCAGACCCTCGTGTCCCTACAGCGGGCCTCGGTGGCGGCTTACCTTGTGCATTGTTTCAGATTTAAAGGGCTTTTGGTTCTTGCTCACAAGGAGGCAAATGGCGGGGAGAGTTGTGTGCGAAGTTTGAGCAGAGATGTGTGAAGTGAGGGCTTTGTTTTCAGTTCTGCCCACCAAGAGAATTTTCTTATCATTTGTTTTCATTTAGAGCTAGTACTAACCTTTCTCTTTGTAGGGAACCATCTTTTCTTTTCTTTTCTCCACCTTAGTGGGACCCCAAGACACTCCACAATTCCAGATGATGCCTTTTTCCTTTTAACAGCCTTTTATGTTAACCTCTTAGAAGACAGGAAATTAAGGTGTGAATAATATTTTTAATGATATCCCCCATAAGAATCTGTGAAATTTTTAAACTTCAAAATCTAAAAATATCTAGAACTTAAAGTAATATGTTGACATCTTTATGATACAAAAACAACTATCTGCAGTTTGTGTATGCCTTTTTAAAAATGCCACAGACAGGTGGTAAAAATGACTTAATTTGTAGCACTTGCTAGCCATTAAATATAAAGAAACTTTCCTTTTCCATCTCATTTTTTAAAAGCTTGGGGAAAAAATTATCTCTAGAAAAATCAGTGTTTTGGGGTGATAAGTCATAACTTGGCAGTAAGGGAGGTTGAATAAGAGTCCAAACTAATGAGTTGGGATGGTGTAGTATTTGAATAGCCATTTACTAAAAAAGAAAAAAAAAGCGAACCTAAATTCCCAAAATGCTAAATATTACAGTAGTGAGAAATAGAAACTAGGAGGTGGCCAGGTAGGTATTTGGGGACAAACTGCATTCGAGGCACCAGCTAGGGAAATGCTAAATGTAAAGTTCACACAGAGGTGCCTGCACACCCTTTATCTGGGGGTTCTTCATTTCCTGCCTGGGCGGGGCGGTGGCCTCCAGTCCTGTCCCCTGAAGGATGGGCTCTCTGCTAAAAGTTTCTGAGAAATGGAGACCACAGCGCACTGAAATGCACCGGGGCTTCCAGGGCATGCTGACAGCCAGGCCGCGCGGCTCTCCATTTGCAGTTTTCTAGTGTCATTTTGAGTTGCAGCGTGCAGCCAATGGGCGCGCCCCTTGCCGGCTGACGTCACTCCCCAGCCAGTTCCCTCCAGCTGCAGAGCTCCGTGTGCCTTTTTTTTTAAACTAAAATGGAGGCTGCTTTCCTGCCCTAAGGAGTGCACTGCCTCTCCTGCTGGAGCCTAGATGTTGACATGTAATAAAGCTGGCAGCAGGATGGTGGTGGATGCGGCCAACTCCAATGGGCCTTTCCAGCCCGTGGCCCTCTTGCATATCCGAGGTGAGTTATTGTGTGCGCCCTCCGCGCTTTGCTTCTAAATGGCTATTGTGCTTAGACAGGAAAGCAGGAAGTCCTTCCTAGCAGAGTCCATTCCCTTCTGCTGCAGGCTTGACCAGATGAGAGGGGCAGTGCCTTGCACGGTGGCATTTTACGAACTACTTACAGAATTTGAGACTCGAGAGAGGCCTTGCATGCATAGCTGAAAGCTGGTTTTTCTGCTTTCTGATCGCTCTCCCATCCCCCTTTCGGAGCTGTGCTGATGTCAAAGGATGTGAAGTCACCAGCTGGGGAGGGCATTGGGCAGGGGCGGGAGGGAGAGGCGGGCCGAGCCAGCTTGCCGGGCGCAGCTCCTCCAGCCTGGGTGTTGCTGAACCCTGCCCAGCTTCCAGTGGGGTCACGTCTCTACAGTAAAGGGGGGAACTGCAGCCAGAAAACACTCCGTTTATCAGGAGCTTCCTTTAAGAGGGTCGTTTTCATTCTTGCCACGGAGCCTACATGAGAAATATGCTCATGTTTTGAAATATTGAAATCTATTGAGGGTCCTCATTTCTGAAATGTTAGTGTTTTCTTTGCTTATAGGGAATATTTTGTGTGTAAGTAGATTCTTGTGTTGCCATTGACTTTAAAATTTTAATTGGAAAATAAAGGAAAAATATTTTAAATGGCAACAAGATTTGAATGTGCATAGAACTCATTTTAATTACAGTTGATCTCTTATAGTTCATATGTAGTTGTAATCAGAATTTAGCTTGAAAATGCTATAGTAATTAATAGTTATATTAAAGTGTAACTATCTGAGTAGTAGTACACTTGGTTTTCATTGGTATTTTAAATACTCGGTGTATTTTTTGTTCATAATTGGGTGAAATTAAAAATCGACGTTAAGCTTCATCAGATCACTTTAAAATGTATACTCTCACAGCTGTGCTCTAACAAAACAGTTTTAACTGTCAGACTCTCCTCTCAGGACCTATGGTAAGGAAGGGTGGGGGCTAGGTCTCTCCGTGACTAATTGTCTCTATGACTAAAATGCCGGACAGGATTTTTCAGATCCTAGGGTGTACCCAGGGAAGGTAAAAAGCATGTGAATCCCGAATCTCTTGGAATAAAATGGGTGTTGTTTTTCTCCTCAAACCTCTTTAATGAACCTTGTGGAAATTATCAGCCACAATACAGGCGATGGGATGATTGTGTAGCACCTGACCTGCAAATGGCATTGAGGTATTTCAGGGGCACGAACCAAACGAGAGAGAGCAGAATACAGTTGTTTTTGGATTGAAGTTAGTTCTTAAACGCTACTAACAAGTTAGCTGTCAGGTTTTTTGTTCGTTTGTTTGCATATGAACTGCACATTTTTATACTTCTAAGCTATCTTTATACATAGCAACGTAATTTGGTTTGTGAGTTTTCTGATTTTATTGGATACCTAATATACTAGTCATTTTCAAAACTGAATTTATTCTGAAATAGAATCATTAGATTTTATATCTTAAACCACGCTGACTTTTTTTCAGACTCCTAAGTCCTTTACATGGCAGTTTAGATTTCTCTGCATTTGGTTGAGTAGTTGCTTGCTGTATTCATTGTGGAGGGAAAGGTGGCGAAGGGTACAGAACCTTTAGAGGCCCAAGAGTAGCCTCTGATTCACACAGAGGGGGTAGTTTCTAATTTCAAAACTTGGCTGGAAGCTTGCTTTAGTCACAAGGAGTTTTTAGAGCAAGCCTGTTAATATGAGGTTTTGTTTATTGGGCTGTGATTTAGATTCTCAGTCCCTTTAGCATCCTCTTAGCCTCTAGTGTGTGTGAGAGCAGAGGTGCAGCCCTGGCTCAGAGGCGTTTCCAGTTTCGTGGGCAGGGGACACAGACCTGGCGAGGGCTGAGGAAGGGGTTCTTACACACACACACACACACAGACACACACACACACTGTGCCCAAGGTCACACAGTCTGTCTTTGGAGGGCACAGCCAGAGTCCAAGCCCAGCTTTCACAGATTTCAGTCAGCTGGGGGAGACCATCAGATAAACAGATTAATAGGATACTTCAACTGAGTGGTGTTTCTAGTTGGTTTATTAGTTACTTCCTGCTAAATTGTTCATCTGAAGTTTGAAATGAATGTTTGTATTGTATTAGTGTGTTCTCATAAATTCAAGTGTGAAAGGGACTGGGTATTGAGACTGACTTTAAACTTTTGGTCTGTAGGAGAGCCCTGTCACCTGGAACTTGGCTGTAAATTTAGTATGATGACTTACATTCTGTACTTCCAGCACTGTCCCAGAGAGTTGTCCACACTGGTGGGAATGTTCTCTGGGTGCCCTCAGTGGTGACTGCTGGCCACATGGGGCTGTTGAGCAGTTAAAATGTGCTTAGTGCAATTGAGAAACTGAGTTTTCTTGTTTAATTTTAGTTTTTTGGGTGTTTTTTCTTTTTAAAGATTTATTTATTCTCCCCCCTTGCTGCTTGTTCCTTTGCTGTCTCTCTCTGTGTCCATTAACTGCGTGTTTTTTCTGTATCTGCTTGTCGCCCTTTGTTACGTTATCTTGCTGCGCCAGCAGCACGGGCCAGCTTGCCTTCACAAGGAGGCCCTGTGGTAGACGGGAGCCCAACTGATTGAGCCACAGCTGTTTCCCAATTTTATTTATTTTACATTGAAGTCTACACCTGTGGCTAGTGGCTGCTTTTTTTGGACAGCCTAGTTCTACACCATGATTGGCAAACTCTTTTGAAAAGGACCAGATAGTAAATATTTTTGACTTTGTGGGCAAAAGCAGCTGTAGACAATTTGTAAATACAATTTGTAAATGAATGGACCTGTGTTCCAATAAAGCTTTATTTACAAGAACAAGCAGCAGGCTAGATTTGCTCCTGGACCAGATTTGCTGACCCCTGCTGTAGGTCATCCCTGAGTTTTAACCTGCCTGTTTCGGGGGTGGGGGGGCTTTCGGCCACAGCCTGGGTTGGCGGAGTCCTAAATGTGGTCTACAGCCGGGCCCTGCCCCTCTGTCTTCTCCCACGTAGAGCACACCAAGCCAGGGGCTGGGTTTCAGCTGTGATAGCCAAGCAGGAAGAAGAGAGCAGCCTGTCCTTTGCCTGCTGGCTTTTACTTTGGCTAAAGGAAGTAATTGACTGTTCTTCTCCTCTCTTTGAAAGACATAGAACTGTCAGAAGTTCTGTGTTTTTGTGAGGGGCTGGAAAGCAAATTATTTTTTTTCTGAAAACACGTCTTTCCAGGAAAGTGGAGGCCTAAGTGTGGAAAGGCTTATGTAGTCTTGTGTCATCACCTCGTTGGAAGCCCTGACCTTTCCAAGGAAACTTAGAGTAACATGTAAGAGGCCTTCATTCCCTGAAGTCTAGCATCCTTAGCCATTCTGAATGTTGAGGAATAATAAGCATAATAGTTGCACGCAATGCAAGGTGATGGCTAAGTTTGGGGCACTTCTGCGTGATATGGGGTCAGCTGGTACTAGTGTGAGCAGGCGCCTAGCCCTCCCAAAGACCTGGCCAGGCTGTGGTTCTCCCTGAGTACTGTATCAGCTCAGCTCAGGATTTTGCTTCACAGACCTCTATACGCTGTAGGTTGTCGCTCTCAGGGAAGCGCTTTTTAGCATACACCCTGAAGCTTTCCTCAGTGGCCCTCTGGGTAAAGGTGCGGCCTTTCTGGTAGGTGTGGAAGGTAACCAGAGTAGCAGACGCTCTCTGGGGGTCAGTGTGCCTGCAGAACCTTTCTGCTCATGAGTCTTTCCCTTGAACTTGGGCATGAACTCTGCCAGGAGGTTTCTGGGCACAACTTCTGCCTTACAGCAAAGCTGTGAACTAGAATTTTTCCATTAACATATTTTAATTGTATGGAGGAATGAAATAAAAAGTAAGATTACAAACAAAGAAATGGGTATGTGTTTTTACACTTAGACAACCTCAAAGACAAAATGTTTTTAGGCGCATCCTACTTCTCATTCCAAATATAATTGCAGGGTGTTTTTTTATTTTTTCTAATCCTTCTGCACTCTGCACACTGCAATTGCTTGTATGAACACTAATTTGGCTGCATCTCCTTCCTGTGGGCAGGGCAGGTCCTAGTGCTTCTACTCCACAGCCTGCAGCCTGGGGGTGGGCCCAGGTCTGTTGCCCTCTGTGCTTCAGTGTGCCAGGCCTGGGGCTCTCCTTTGTGTCAGTTACCTTGCTTAATGTCATTTCCACTTCTTTCTAGAAGAAGATGGGAAGCCTCTTGCCCAGAGCCCCAGAGCTTTTGGAAACAATAAAACAACCGGAGCCCCAGCCCAGCTGACAGCAAAGCTTCTGCTCCTTCCCCTGTCCCATGTAGAGGGCTGGCTGTGAACCTCATCTATATCCCATGTACATTTTGATTGTTACTGTTTTCCATGGAGTGTGACATATTTGAGTGTCTGGGGTTCGAAGCTCATTTCAGGTTGAATAGAGGTCCACCTGCACACATCCTGGGCAGAGGGGTGGAGAAGGCGCCGGCTCCTTCCTTGCCGCCCCTGCACCTAGCACACCTTCAGGTGTTCTTGGTTCACCTTGTTGTTCTCACCGCCTCCACCCCATGGCGCCTGCCAAGGCCACCCTGCCAGCGTCCCTCCAGGCTCCGGGCACTCCGCCAGTGCTGGCGGGGGAGAATAACCATTCAGGTCATCGCTTCTTGGTGTACTTCTTAGCTAACTACTTGGTCATTCAAACAGTACTTGGCAAGCTCTCGAGACCTTGTACAAGGGAACTGGTCAAAAAAGCAGAACATAGGTCTCCATTCCACCTGGAGTGGAGGCCACACCTACAGCAAGTAGAAGTCAGGTTTTGTTTTCAGCTCTTGAATGATTCATAAATCAAAAGCCCCTCTGTGGGGAGTGGATGTAGCTCAAGTAGTTGAGCACCTGTGTCCCATGTACGAGGTTCTGGGTTCAATGCCCAGTCTTTCCTTCCTGAAAACAAACAAGCGAACAAAAAACCAACTCGGAGCCGCTGTAGCTCAGGGGTTTGAGGACTGGCTCTTCCCACATCTGAGGTCCCAGGTTCCATCTCCAGCCCTGGTACCTCAGGGAAAAAAAACAAACTTCTGGTTTTAAAAAGAAACTAAAAAGTCAAATAGGAATGACTCTAGATCAGATTCTTGTTTTTTTTTTAAAGACATCAAACATGTAAGAGACTTCTCGAGCAGGTGAGAAAAGTTGAGTAGAGTGGCAGTGCTGACGTGGCATAGTGGTTGATTTTGTTAAATGCGGTGAAGGTGGTGTAATGTGTAGTAACTGTCCTTGTTCTTAGGGTGTGCAGGTGAAATGCTCTGGAATCAGAAAGCTCGTGCTTTCTGCAGCTGGCTTCCATATCAGTAGGAAGCAAATACACTGACATATGGACAGTTGTTGCATCTTGGGAAATGGGTATATGGGTATTCACTTAGCCTATATGTAGGTTTAAACTTCTTCATAGTAAAATGTTGGAGGGAAATATCTTTAAAATGTTCTGCTTCAGAAAAATATGGAAAGGCACGGAAATAATTTAGAAATTGCTTCCTAAATAGTAAGAAGGAAAGGTCTTTTATGTTTGACTGCTAGCCTTTCCTATGCGTTTCCTTTTACGACCTTGACTTGTTGGTGACCATCAGTGAAGTTGTCTGGCAGTGGGCCTGGCCCTTGGGCCAGGAGAAGTTGAGGCCCTGCAGCAGGAACCTTGGCTCCTGGGGGCCTGGGCTCAGGGCAGCAGCTGCACAGCAGAGAGCGCCTGCCACCTGGTACCTTCCCTTCACTCAGCCCATGGCAGCTGCACAGGCTTTCAGCCACACCATCCCACCAATCAGTATTTGGTGGGTGTATGCCTTTCTTTGTGCTTATTGGCATTTTCATTGGTCCTTTAAATGTAACCACTTGTAAGATAAAACCAGGGTTCCCTCTGTGGCCTGGAGAGGCAGGTGTTCCATGGTTAGGGGCAGGGCCACTGGCTGGCCAAACCATTGTGGGTGCACCTCGTTCTGTGTGCTGTGAAACAATATGAAGTGGGGATGGTCACCTGACCTCCCTCTTTGGGTTTTGTAAGGGTTAAATGAGTGAATGCATATGAAGTGCTTAAAATAGTGCCTGGTGTGTTGGGAGACTCAGGACTGCTTCCAGGTTGTTGTGATAATCATCCTCTTTCTAGATCATGTGATACTTGAGAGCCCAGCATCTTAACCATCATTTGTTTTATTTTCCCACAGCTTTATTACCTTTATTTGTTCATATCAAAACTCATCTGTCTCTCTCCCTCTCGCCCATTTACTGAGCCTTTTCATTGTCCAGTTTCCTTGGCGTTTCATCACCTGGAAGAAGTTAGTATCATAAGTAATCTCAGGGGTTTGGGCCATGTTCTGCTTGTAGGCTATGTGTAAGATTCCTGTTAGGATGATCCTAAGCATGGATTACAGGGCTTCCCTGCAGGTGTACTTCCTGACCCCCATTCTGTCTGTTTCCATTCTCATGGGTAGGATCTTCGGGTATAGAGTAAAATTAGAAAGCAGCATTTATACACACTGTATGAGTCAGCCAAAGGGATGCCGATGCAAAGTAGCAGAAATCTGTTGGCATTTATAAAAGGTATTTATTTGGGATAGGAGCTTACAGTCACAAGGTCCTAAAGCATAAGTTACTTCCCTCACCAAAGTTTGTTCCCGCGTGTTGGAGCAGGATGGCTGCCGACGTCTGCCAGGGTTCAGGCTTCCTCTTAATGCTCCATGGTCCCAGAATCTTCCATTCTCAACTGTAGGTTAGCATAAGGCCTGTCTCTCTTCCTGGGGCTCGTTTCTTTCTGGGCTTTCTCAGCTGTTCAGGGCTCTGGTCTCTTCAGCTGTAAACTACCAGATGAATGGCTTGGCTCTCTCCCTGGTTCTCCAGCCTCAAAAACTCCCAATTCTTCCTCTGCCTGGTCGTTTCTCTGTGAGCCCTTCCCACCAAGGGGCGAGGACTCAAAGTCCTACTGATGTGGCCAAATCAAAGTCCTAATCATAATTTAATCAAGCAAAAGTGAAACCTCTGAATTTAACACAATCTAATACGCCTAGAGGAATGGACCAGTTTCTACACACAATCCAGTATCTATTTTTGGAATTCATAAACAATGCCGAACTGCTATATACACACACGCTTTTAACTCTTTCAAAGCAGAGGATTTTGGGTTTTTTTTAAAATCAATTTTATTGGTACATATAAATAAAATATATTGATACATATAAATTCCTCTAAGGTGTACAGTCAGTGGAATTTGCTATAATCAAATAGTTGAGCATTCATCACTTCAATCATTATTAGAGCATTTTCATTATTTCAATATTAATTTTTTAAAAAAAACAAGAAAATTCCTCACTGAAGCAGAGTTTTAACATAAATACCTAAGGGGTTTTCTTTTTAGTAGTTAGAGATATCAAATGTGAATTATCTCGAACAGGGTAAATTCACATTGTTTCCCTTTAGTTGATTGGACATGCAGATATTGCTTTCTGATGCTTTAGCAATTTGACTTCCAAAAGTTTGATGTCTTAATATCAAATCCCCTGGCGGTGGGCTTGGCCCAGTGGTTAGGGTGTCCATCTACCACATAGGAGGTCCGCGGTTCAAACCTCAGGCCTCCTTGACCCGTGTGGAGGTAGCCCACACGCAGTGCTTATGCACGCAAGGAGTGCCGTGTCACGCATGGGTGTCCCCCACATAGGGGAGCCCCACGCGCAAGGAGTGTGCCCCTCAAGGAGAGCCGCCCAGTGCGAAAGAAAGTGCAGCCTGCCCAGGAATGGTGCCGCGCACACGGAGAACTGACACAACAAGATGACACAACAAAAAGAAACACAGATTCCCGTGCCGCGGACAAAGAAGATGCAGCAAATAGACACAGAGAACAGACAACCGGGATGGGGGGGGAGAAATAAATAAATAAATCTTTTTAAAAATATATATATCAAACCCCCTTACATTAAATTGTGAATTCTTTTTTTGCACTGGTATTTTCCAGTTCAGATAGTATTTGAATTAATTGGGATCTCAACAACAGCCATATATTTTATAGTTTTAAATTTTGATATTGTGACATTTTATGAAACTTTGACCTGATAGCACTGTTTGGTTAGGTTTTTCCATCTTTTTTGGCCACTGATGTATGTGAACCTTTTATAATAACATTTAGACTTTTGTCTGTTGATTGTGTTACTCATGAGCAATGTGTTCTGATTACAGTATTTAAATTTATATAATTATGAAAATGTTTCACAAAGGAACAAGCCCAGTTCTTCCCAACTTGCTTGTCCTTTACTCTTAAGCTTCAAAGAAGAGGAGGTAGAGAGGTGTGTGTACATGTGTTTGCATTTGTAGACAGTTTCTGTACATACACAACTAGGAATGTTGTGGCTTTCTCTCCAGCTTTATGTAACAGACCTAGCCTGCGCAAGTGGCATCTGGTAAGCACTTTCTAGAACTCAGAAACAATGAGGGGGGCCTCAGCATTCACTAAGTGTGGTCTCTGGACCCCTGGGGTGGCAGAGAGATTTTCAAGGAGTCTCTGAGGCCAAGACTGTCTTCATAAGAACTCCAAGACGCACTTTGGCTCTTACTGTGTTGACATCAGCCTCGGTGGCAGAACAGGTAAAGGGCACCTTCCACAAAGCACGGCAGGGACATCCAGCGAGCAGCCACTGTGCGTGCCAGCGCACATACCCACCACGCAGAAAGAGGCAGCCTGGCCTGAGAACACTTGGGTGAAGCACAGGCTTATTAGTTTACGTCTCAGCTCTTCATACATCTTTTTCATGTTCTGTGTTAGGAGATGCGAAAGTCACAGAAAGCCCTTGTGCGCGTTGGTGTAGATGGTTGCCTTGAGGAAAGCACCCAAGCTGTGTGTGAGTTGTGAGCTGAGCTGGCCGCTTTTGTCACAGACCATCATTTTTACTTGAAAAAACAAATGGCAGACAAACTTATTGAAAGATAAGTATTTGACAGACTTTTTCTCAAAAAATGAACGAAGCGAGCCTGTCACTTCAAGGAAAACAACTGTGACGATACGTGTTACTCATGATGAAATTAGAGCGTTCAAGCAGAAATTTGAATTTTGGAAAACGTATATCTGCCATTGTGAGCTGGATAGTTCTCAGTGGCATTGCTAACATGAAAAATGAAAACCGCTGGCCTGGGAGATCTTTCTACTGTGGACTTCATGTAACCCTGACCTTGTTTTTACCAAGTTTCTGTGAGAATTGCATTCTGTTCTCCATTGCCGATATTGATTTTTTTTCTTACATTAAAAAAAAAAAATCCCTAAAGCAGTAGTCAGCTAATGAAGTAAAAGGGCCATTGAGTGGCGTTAACTCCGTGTCGAGTTGCCTGACAGCCTGTGAGGTGGGTGGTGACGGTTCCCAAGGCCCTGAGCCCCATCTGCCTCATCAGCTCCTTGCCCTCTTCTCTCCCTCCCCTCCTTTCTGTCAAAACCATATTGAGGGAAGCGGACTTGGCCCAATGGATAGGGCATCCACCTACCACATGGGAGGTCCAAGGTTCAAACCCAGGACCTCCTAACCTGTGTGATGAGCTGGCCCACGTGCAGTGCTGATGCGTGCAAGGAGTGCCGGACCACACAGGGGTGTCCCCCACTTAGGGGAGCCCCACGTGTAAGGAGTGCGCCCCATAAGGAGAGCCGCCTAGCGCGAAAAAAATGCAGTCTGCCCAGGAATGGCGCCACACATGGAGAGCTGACGCAGCAAGATGACGCAACAAAAAACGAGACACAGATTCCAGGTGCTGACAAGAATAGAAGTGAACACAAGATCACACAGCAAATGATCACAGAAAGCAGACACCTGGGGTAAGGGGGCGAGAAAGAGAAGAGAAATAAACAACAACAACAAAAAAAACATATTGACTGAGAAACGGTTGTGGCTCAACTGATATTGTGTCCGCCTACCATATGGAGGGCCCAGGGTTCAATATCCAGGGCCTCCTGACCTGTGTGGTGAGTTGGCCCATGCACAGTGCTGCCACGCGCAAGGGGTGCCATGCCATGCAGGGGTATCCCCCATGTAGGGGTGGCCCACGCACAAGGGTGAGCCCCACAAGGAGAACCACCCTGCGTGAAAAAAACACAGCCTATGTAGAAGTGGCACTGCACACACAGCTGACTCAGCAAGATGACACAACAAAAAAAAGCGACGCAGTTTCCTGGTGCCGCATGACAAGAATGCAAGTGGACACAGAAGAACACACAGCGAATGGACACAGAGAGCAAGATAATGGGGGCGGGAAGGGGAGAGACAAATCTTTAAAAAATATATATTGACTAACTCACCCAATCTAAGTAGGAAGCTTAAAAAGTTTTCTTCATAGAACTGGGAGTTATTTTTTCTATTCTTTGATTTTAAAGTGAGGTAGGTTTCGCCTCAAGTTGTCTCAGAAATAAAATTTTACAGCCCAGTGTTGGATTTTACTTCTTTGCTCCTCGTTTGTCCCACTGCTCTTGCATCCCTTTTTTAGACTTCCTCGCCAGCCCCTACTCTTAGCCTGCTGTTCTTTACGATTCCTCTTTTCCTAAATGTAATGCCCTAGGAATACCAGTTCACGCAGTCCAAAAGGATAAAGAAGGGAAACATCCCATCTTTCCAGTTTCCTACTCCCCAGAGCTCGCAGCAGCTCCAAATGGGCCTCTTCCTAAACACAGCTGATTTTAACCAAAGGACTTGACCGTAGTGTTCTGTATCTTGCTGTTCCTGGTCTTTATTTACCTGAATGTTTTTCTGTATTTTAATTATGAAAGTAATCTATGTTCGTTGCGGGAAACATCCCTCAGCCTGGATGAGTGGAAAAGCAGGGAAGGAAAGACAGTCCTTTGTTGTGTTCCTTTGCGTGGCTGTGGCTCAGGCTGCTGAGGTGGTGGGGGGTGGGGTGGCAGTTTGTAATCAGGAGTAATTTCTTAGTGTCCAGGCCATTGTGTCGTGGGTCTTTTTTATTGTTATAACTTTACCTCGGGTCTCCTTCCATTTACACACACTCTTAATTTACAGTCTAATGCTAGGGATATGAACCAGGGTAGTTTGGAAACATCAAGTAGAAATATTGTCTTCACCTTTTATGTTATATGTCCCTGAATTTATCTAGCCTTAGCTTTATAGACATACTTTATAAAATCTTAATGATAACTTGTGTCATAAAAACTTAGAACCTTTGGAGTCTAAAACTTTTATCTTTTTAAAAACTTTTTTAAAATCCATTTTCAATTAATCGTTAACATGTAAATACAGCCACCTTTATTTATTTTATTAGAAATAAAACTAAACTTCTCCCTGACAGTTGGTCTCCTGCCTTTCCCTGCATCTCAAGGGATTATTGTTTGGAGTTTATGGATTATCATCCCATGAATATTCACATAAGGAGTGTAGCAGTTTGATATTGTCATGAATTCCAAAAATAGATATTGGGTTATATTTGTAAACTGGTCTTTTCCTTGGGCGTATTAGATTGTATTGGATTCAGAGATTTCACTCTTGATTAAATTGTGATTAAGACTTTGACTGGCACGTCAGTAGGATGTTGAAGGGGGCAGGGACTCAGAGAAAAGGACAAGGCAGAAGAGTTAGTTGGAGTTTTAATGCCGGAGCCCCAGGAAGTAAGCACACAAGAGAAGAACACAGGAATGGAGACGGCTCCATAGACACAGCAGAGCCCCTGAGAAGAGAGATGAGCCCGACAGCCATCGAAACCTGGACTAGGGGGAGAGACCAGCAGACGCTGCCACGTGCCTTGCCGCTCGGGCGTCCCAGATTGCCGGCAGCCTGTTTTCAGGACGAAGTATGGCCTTGGGAATGTCTTGATTTGTATGTTTTCTCAGCCTTAAAACTGTGAGCAAATAAATTCCTTGCAAATGGTGCAAACCATTTCATGGTATCTACTTCCAGCAGCCCAGGAAACAGAAACAGCGGGTGTCTAGAAGAGGGCCTTTGCCACATGCACCCAATCGTACAGCCTCCCAGGAGGGGCGCTCTGTGCCCGTCCCGTCACGGGCAGAACTGGGCAAGGCTGGATGGGAGTCTCACTTGGTCTAACTCTAGGACGGTTGGCCCCTGCTTCTATCCCAGGCTACTGATAACCTGGTTTTTTGTTTTCCCTTTTTGAGACCTGGCACTGAGGAGATGTTTTACTTCAGGGGAGCCACTGACTCTTCTGTGCCTACTTTTTAGAATACTTCACTAGGTATTTAAAACATCGCATACCTTCCTGAACCTCTGAGTATGTTGCATTTAAAAATGCATTGGGGGACGTGGATGTGGCTCAACAGTGGAGCATCCTCTACCATATAGGAGGTCCAGGGGTTCGATACCCAGGGTCTCCTGGCTCGTGTGGTGAGCTGGCCCACATGAAGTGCTGCTGCTTGGAAGGAGTGCCGACCCACGCAGGCATGCCGCCGCGCATAAGGGTGCCCCTGCACAAGGAGTGGCCCCTGCCCAAGGAGAGCCACCCCATGCAAAACCACAGCCTGCCCAGGAGTGGTGCCCCACACATGGAGAGCTGATGCAGCAAGATGACACAACAAAAAGAGACACAGATTCCCAGTGCCACCTGATGAGAATACAAGTGGATACAGAAGAATACAATGCATGGACACAGAGAGCAGACAGTGGTGGGGGGAGGGGAATAAATAAGTCTTTTTAAAAAAAGGCATTAGGAGAAACAGATGTGGCTCAAGCGATTGGGCTCCCTCCTACCACATGAGAGGTCCCAGGTTCGGTTCCCGCTGATTCCTGGAGTAGACAATCAGTACAGCGAGCTGGCACGATGGGCTGGTGTGGCGAGCTGATGCAACAAGATGACACAACAAAGAAACACAGGAAAGACAATGAGAAACACAGCAAAGCATGGAGTAGAGGTGGTTCAAGCAATTTAGCACCTCTCCCCCAAATGGGACCAGTTTTGGTTCCTGGTACCTCCTAAAGAGAAGATGAGCAGACACAGAGAGCACACAGCGAATAGACAGAGAGACAGCGAATAGACAGCGAGTGCAAAAAATGGGGGGGGAGGGGATAAATTAATTAATCTTTTAAAAAAAATGCATTAGATTAAATTACTTATTTTCAAGGGAATTGAAAAGAAAGGAGCTTAATTCACATTCCAGTCTAACATTCCTGGGGACAGAAAACACATGAGAATGAGCAAATTTCTTCTTCTATTGTATCCTTAGTTAAGAGAAATGATACCCTGGCAGGAAAATTTGAGTGAACGTCCACAAGTGTTTTGTTTTATTTTTAATCTAATAAATTCATATACTTTTTTTTAAGTCATAAATGACATCATATTGACATCATATTCAGCCAAAATTAAAGTTATGATATCTTAAATTTTTTACTTGTCTACCTCTTCTTCCTGTCTTCTCCCCCTTCAGAATGGCTTCCTTATTTCGTCTCATTTATTTGCCAGATGGGTTCATCATGCCTTGAAACTGATGTTTTCTGAAGCACTTAAACTTTCTCTATGGTTGACTTTCCTTATTTAAAAACTTAATGTCCATGGATATGAGTCCTCCATTTTTTTATTCCTAGATTTTGTGCATAAATTAAATGTTAACTTTCAAAATCTTCATCTTGAACTTTTGCATTTAATTTTTGTCTCAAAATAATCATTATCCAATTAAATGAACATAGATTGTCTTGCCTACGTAGATTAGGAAAACGTCTCATGGTGGTGGTAGTGTGGGTGGGTGTTTACGTAGAGCCAAATATCTTCTTGTGATAACCAGGTCCATCTTATGGTCTTGTTCTTTAGTGTATGTGGGCTTACACATTTCTTATTTGAGCCTTGTCCTCTCTTTCTTTTAAAAAGGGGGGCAGAGGCTTTATGGGTAATGTAAGTTACATGTTAAGCTTGGAGTTCCCCCCAATTTTTTCTTTTTTTTTTTTTTTTTTTTTTTTTTGAGATATTGGGTCTGGGGATTAAACCTAGGACTTTGTATGTGGGAAGCCAGTGCTCAACCACTGGGCCACATTGGTTTTCTCATTTGTTTGCTTCCTGGTCTTGTTTTTTAGGCAGCACTGGGAACCACACCTGGGACCTTCCATGTGGGAAGTAGACATTCATCCCATTGAGCCACATCTGCTTCCCCCAAAATAATTTTTAACACTGTACTTTACTTGTAAGTGTTAAAAGTACGGAAGCGGATGAGGCTTCACAGGTTGGGCACCCGCATACCACATGGGAGGTTCTGGGTTCGGGTCTAGTGTCTCCTAAAAGAAGAGGAACAGACGCTGCCCCTGCCACAACAACCTAGATGCCGCCCCCACCGCAAGCAGATGCCACAAGTCAGCAGATGCCGCAGCCTGTGGGGAGCGGATGTGGCTCAGGTCGTTGGACACTCACCTCTCATGCAGGAGGTCCCAGATAAGGGTTCGGTGCCTCTTAGAAAAAGCAAGCAAAAAATGAGCAGATAGACAAGAGAGCCATCTGTGGGGAGGTGGTGATAAAGAAAAATAAATTTTTTTTTTTTTTTTTAAGGTAAAGGGGGAAGTAGACTTCGCTCAGTGGTTAGGGCGTCTGTCTACCACATGGGAGGTCTGCAGTTCAAACCCTGGGCCTCCTTGACCCGTGTGGAGCTGGCCCATGCGCAGTGCTGATGCACGCAAGGAGTGCCGTGCCACACAGGGGTGTCCCCCGCGTAGGGGAGCCCCACACACAAGGAGTGTGCCCCATAAGGAGAGCCGCCCAGCGCGAAAGAAAGTGCAGCCTGCCTAAGAATGGCGCTGCACACATGGAGAGCTGACATAGCAAGATGATGCAACAAAAAGAAACAGATTCCTGTGCCGCTGATAAGGATGGGAGCTGTCACGGGAGCACACGGCGAGTCGACAAAGAGTGTGGATAACTGGGGGACTGGAGAAAAATTAATTTTAAAAATCTTTTTAAAAAAAGGTGAAGTTTAAGAAGCACGTTCAGTGAAGAGTTCTTTGGCAGGAAACGGACTTCTAACCTTGGTATCCACATGAGTGGGACGTGCTGTGTGTGACTGTTTATACCAACTGGGAATGCTAGGCAGCTGTGGCCACGTGGCTCAGGTCTCACGCAGTACCTGTCACCTAGTGCTCCAAGCGTGTCACTGCCATTCATTTCTTTCCATTGTTTTCAGAATTGTACACCTTTAAGAGAAAAGATAGTCCAGAAGCTCAGTGTACCCGGAGCAGCGTGGTACCCAGGTTTGCAGCAGGATGGATCCCAGAGAAGTAGGGGGAGAATGTTCTTGCCTGTCATTAGCACCTGGGAACCTTTTCAACTTCAAAGCTCTTGGCCGTGTTAATTACCCTTCCTCTTTCCTAGGAAGGAGTAAACAGGTATTATTAGTCCCCATTTTTATAGTCGGGGAAACCAAAGCATTGAGTTTCCCCGTTTGCCTGAGGCCCCAGGAGCTGGTGACAGAGACCAACAGAATTGGAGTTTCTCACTCGAGGTTCTGAATGTGTACCTGAGGCTGCTCGTGCAGGTGTCTTTCTCCTAGCGCTCTCTACACACTGCTTTCTGTTCTGAGTTTATTGCAGTGGTGTAGCATGCAGAGCAGCTGAAACTAGGGTAGCGGATCTTGTGGTGTCCTCTGGAAAAACAAGATGCAGATTCTGGGCTGTGAAGGTAGGGCCAAGCCTGGGGATTCCGGGGTTCTGGAGGTGTGCGGGGATCTCCTGCCCGCTGGCGTGGCCTGGACACTGCTCAGAAGAGACAGGGGTGTGTTTTCCACTCAACTGATGCTCTCTGTCTTCCTGAGGAAGTCCAATTAAAGCTGCCTTTTAGGCAGAGCTGCTGGCCTGTCCAGTGCTCACGTAACCTGCGTTGGTAAAGGCCGCCCGCTAGCTCTTCGGTGGTCACGAGGTGTGGCGCTACTGGGTGGCATTCTTCACCTCAGCTCCGGCTCTTTTCTGGGGCAGGAGCCCTATCAGGTGGCAGGCACAGTGGGGTGGCACTTACGCTGTCGTGAAGAACCTTGGGGACTCCCGTTCCTGATGGCCTAAAGCTCTGCCAGCGTCTCCTTCCTCATTCTTTCCTCTTCTGTACTCTGTATGTATACTCGTCAATTTGAGCACCCACATAGCAACTCACAACCTTTGTTGTGCCAGTTAAAGGTAAAATTAAGACTAAAAATTTCTAGTCATTTCAAAAAGTAGTTCAAAAAGAACCTGAGTTCATTTCAAAAAGTAGGAAAACTTTATGAAATATACATGATGTACAGAGGGGAACAAAATATAATTTAGATTTCTCCAATTTCACTGGTGGTGCTGAACGCCCACTGTAGAGGTGGGGTATGTGTGCGTGTGCACGTGTGTGTGTGCGCGTGCATGCGATGTGCACGCTCTGCTGGCTTCTCACGCCTGGGGCGAGGGCGCGCCTGTGGAACGGAGCGGGGCCTCCCAGGAGAAGGAGAGCTTGACAAGCTGGTGGTAGTTCTGAAACTCAAATTTCCCAACTTGTTAACATGGGTGACAGCACGGCCAGGGTGTGCTTTGGAGGCATGGCGACGTGGTGAGAGTGCAGGAGCTTGTAGCCTCCTGTCGTGGACCAGTAGAGGGAGCACCACCGAGGCTGCTGGGGGGCACGCAGTGGGGCAGTGGGGACGCACACCACTGCTGCCACCACGCAAAGGGGAGGTGGGACTGGAAACGACTGTGTTACGTTTCCAAAATGGAACTCAAAAGATACAGAAGAAAGAACTAAAAGTGGTACCTTTGGTAGGGGGTGGGGGTAGGGGTGGGATGGGGGCACGTGTGGGTGTGTTTGAACTATGTGAATGTATTTATTTTAAAATTTGAATTAAAAGGAGGTGTAGCCCTAAAGAGAGGGGTGCATGTACGGATCATTGATCTTCTCTGTTAGAATCAGGATATTGCTGTCTTCCTGTGTCTTTGATGTTTTCCTGATAGTTGTTACCAGTTAACTGACCAGAACCTAGTACTGAAAAGGTTAAGGTCATGGATTTGGATTTGACTCTTGGCAAAAAGTTAGCTTTCCTAGTTCCCTCATAGAATAGAACCCCCAGCCTCTGGGTAGCCTTTTGGAACACTCCCGGGTGAGGGCGGCTGGCGCGAGCTGGTGGGCTACATGGAGGACCTCAGCCTCCCGGGCAGGGCTTCCTTCTCTTCTGCCATCCCTTCGATTTTGTGTTTGGTTTAGTGGAACCAGCCAGTTGGGTTGTGCCTCGCACGCTGCCCCGGCACGTGGCCCTGTGCGTTTCTGCACTTGGGTGGTCGGGCTGTGAGGGTCAGCACTCCTGAAAGCAGTGTTGCGGTCCTGTCTTCAGCAGAATTGCTGGGCCAGGAGGGGCTTCAGGAAGGGAGTGGAGGAAGGCAGTGCCTAAGAGCTTTGGCTTCCCCGAGGCCCCCAGGGGAGAACTGATGGGGAGGTGACATGAGGGGAATTAGGGGAGCTGGGTCAGTGTTGAGTGACTTGGAGGGCGCAGGCAAGGGTGGCCCCGTGACTTGGTCCAGCAAAGCCTTTATGGACTCCGGATTCCAGGCCCTTGCCAGGCGTATGGCTTGCAAACATTTTTTCCCATTCTTTGTGTTGTCTTTTCACTGTGGTGATGGTATCGTTTGCTTTGAGTCCAGCTTATCTGTTCTTTCTTTCGTTGCCTGTGTTTTTGCTGCCATCTAAAACCATAGCCTAAGCCAAGCTTACAAAGGTTTACTCCTGTTTTCTTTTAAGTTTTATAGTTTCAGCTCTTGCATTTAGGTCTCTGCTCCATTTTGCATTCATTTTTTGTGGTTAGTATGAAGAAGGAGTCCCACTGCTTTCTCTGGCTTGTGGATGTCCGGTTGAACCAGGATCGTTGGTTGAAACGACTGTTTGTTCCCCACTGAATTGTCTTGGCGCTCTTGTCAAAAATGATTGGCCCGTAAATGGAAGGGTTTTTTCCTGGACTGTCAACTCCATACCATTCGTCTGTGTGTCTGTCCTTACTCCTGTATCACATATCTTGATCACTGAACCTTTGTAGTGAGTTTCAAAATCTAGACCTGTAAGCCCTCCTGTTCTTTTTCAAAATTGACTTTGTTGTTGTGGGTTCCTTACATTTCCATATGAGTTTTAGGGTCCACTTGTCAGTGCTCCTTCCTGACCTAACCCCAGTTAGAGGAAGACAGTGCTGGGAAGCAGATGTGGCTGATAGAGTATCTGCCTACCATATAGGATGTCCAGGGTTCAGTACCCAGGGCCTCCTGGTCCGTGTGGTCAGCTGGCCCACACGCAGTGCTGCTGTGTGCAAGAGTGTCAGGCCATGCAGGGTGTCCCCCACGTAGGGGAGCCCCCTGCATAAAGAGTGCGCCCTGCAAGGAGAGCCGCCCCATGCTAAAAAAAAACGCAGCCTGCCCAAGAGTGGCGCCACACACACACAACTGGCGCAGCAAGATGACGCAACAAAAAAAGACACAGATTCCTGGTGCTGCCTGATAAGAATGCAAGCTGACACAGAAGAACACACAGCAGATGGACGCAGAGAGCAGATAACGAGGGTGGGGGTGGGGAAGGGGAGAGAAATAAATAAAAAATCTTTTTTAAAAAAGTGCTACCCAGCGTCTCCTGGGAACTCAGCCTGAAAGGGTCCACTGAAAACCCCCAAATTTAAGTTTCTGAAGTCTCATGCTTTCATGAAAAGCAGTTTGAATTTTGCATTCTATTCCAGAATTATTACAATTTAAATTTTAAAATGTTTAACGTTATTTAACTGCCCAAACAAAGGACATTCCAGGAACCTGCGGCATGCTTCTCCTGTGGCTTTATGTGCCCCCAGAATGTAAACCCCAGTTTAAAAGTTCAAGCTGGGGAGAAACACACCTGGCAGAATTGCTATATTTGTAATTCTGCCTCTTTAAGCCCTCACACCACAGGCTAGCCACAGCAAATCTCAGGGTGGCGCTCACTGTGCCATCGTCACACCTGCATGGAGACAAGTGCTTGTCTCAGGACTGCAGTGTGCTAGAGTCTCTTGCAAAGCTGCCGTCCTCTTTTGTCGACTGTTGAGATAGCCTTGGACCTTGTCAGTCCTGCCCACCAAGAAGGATTAACTCCTACAGGAAGAAATCCATTTCATTCTCTAAGCTACCTTTATTGGAAAAGGAAGGTTAAGTTTTGTTCTTGGCCAGCGAGCAAACACCCTTGGTTGACATGGGTCCAGGTACGCCAAAGAAGGCAGTCCAGGTCAGTCATTTCCAAGCACCTGTGCTGCTGTAACAAGGCTTTTCTCCAAGGCAAAAATAAGGGAGGTATAATGTGGGTTTTCATAAGACTAAATTTATTCAGTTTACAGGATTTCCCATTATTCTGAGATTGTCATTTTTGGTATTAAAATGTCTTTTCTTTATGATTTTGAAAAAGTTGTTAGTTATAGTGACAATGTCCATCCTCAGGATTCTTTGTTAAATGTTACTGGTCTGTAAAATCCTAATTTCAGAACCTCACTTTAAACCACAGTCCCAGATTTTTACCTCCTCTACATTTGCAGTTACCATGTAACATATCTGATGATTTATGGGACTTAAAGGCCCATTTTGGGGAGCAGATGTGGCTCCAGTGGTTGAGCACCCACCTCCCACATGGGAGGTCCCAGGTTTGGTTTCCAGTGCCTCCTGAGTAAACAGAAACAAATAACAAGCAAAACAGACGATAAAACCAACTCAGGGATGCCAGTGTGGCTCAGTGGTGGAGTGCCGGCTCCCCACACACAAGGTCCTGGGTTTGATCTCTGCCCAGAAAACAACCATTTTTCTTAATTGTGTAATTATATATCAGATGACCAGAAACTAGAGCGTGAGGCTGGTGTTCAGGTCCTATAAACTCAGGGGAATAAGTATAGTTTACATACACACCTAGACACAAACATGTATCCATAAATGTTAACATTTATCATAAATTTGTAACTCTAAGCGTTTGTGTCTAAGCCAGGGGGATGATGAATTTTCTCCTTTGGTGTAGCAGGAAAGTTTACTTCATTGAAACTTTTTTTTTTTTTAAGATGTATTTTTTATTTATTTCTCTCTCCTTTCCCCCACATCCATTCCCTGTGTGTTCTTCTATGTTTGCTTGTATTCTTGTCAGCGGCACCTGGAATCTGTGTCTCCTTTTAGTTGTGTCATCTTGCTGTGTCAGCTCTCCCTGTGTGCAGCGCCACTCCTGGGCAGACTGCACTTTTTTTGCGCAGGGCGGCTCTCCTTACGGGGCACACTCCTTGCGTGTGGGGGTCCCCTACGCGTGGGACACCCCTGCATGGCACGGCACTCCTTGCGCGCATCATCACTGCGCATGGGCCAGCTCACCACATGGGTCAAGGAGGCCCTGAGTTTGAACCCTGGACCTCCCATGTGATAGGTGGACACTCTATCAGTTGAGCCAAATCTGCTTCCCTCATTAAATTAAAGGTCATCTTTATTCTCACTTTAGAAGCAATACACATTCACCACCTTTTTTTCAGCATTCATAATGGAGAGTACCTTATGTTAAAATATTGAAAGTGCTTTACTGTTAATGGAACATTAAGTTGTCTTGTAATGGTCCCTAACGTGGGTTTTTCCAAAGACGCTGGCTTTCCTTCTCACTTTGACTCTGTCCGTAAATGTGCTATGTTTTCACAAAAGGGAGTGTTTTGTGGACTGACAACAGGGACAGCACTGAGCACCCCAGCACTGCAGGAGGAGCCTCCAACCGCCATTCACTGCGGCAGCTGGTGACTAGGTCTTCACCAGTGAGCACCTTCGTCGCATGCTGCACCTTGGTGTTTCTTTTTTTTTTTTTAATATTACATTAAAAAAATATGAGGTCCCATTCAACCCCACCGCCCCCACACCCCACTCCCCCCACAGCAACACTCTCTCCCATCATCATGACACATCCATTGCACCTGGTAAGTACATCTCTGAGCATCACTGCACCCCATAGTCAATGGTCCACATCATAGCCCACACTCTCCCACGTTCCATCCAGTGGGCCCTGGGGGGATCTACAATGTCCCGTAATTGTCCGTGAAGCACCACCCAGGACAACTCCACGTCCCGAAAATGCCTCCCCATCTCATCTCTTCCTCCCATTCCCCACAGCCAGCAGCCACCATGGCCACCCTTCCCACACCAATGCCACATTTTCTCTGTGGACATTGGATTGTTTGTGTCCATTGCACATCTATGTCAAGTGGGGGCTTAGATTCCACATGGATACTGGATGCACTCCTCCTGCTTTCAGTTGTAGACACTCTAGGCTCCATTGTGTGGTCATTGACCTTCTTCAACTCCATGTTAGCTGAGTGGGGTAAGTCCAATAAATCAGAGTGTAGGAGCTGAAGTCTGTTGAGGCTCTGGGCCTTGGTATCATATTGTCAGTCCAGAGATTCAAATCCCCTGAATATATCTTAAAAGCCAGCACCAACTACAATTCCAGTAAAGTAGCATGAAAGTCTTGTGAAAAGAGATCCCCTCTGAGTCCAGTTCCATCACGCAGAAACACCAGCTCCAAAGAAGGGCCATCTGACATGGCAGTGAACCCCATCTGCCATGACCATAGAACCCGTGGGTTCTCTTTATCCCTCAAAAGAACCAATACCTGGGGTTGTATCTACTTCATCTGTCTCTTAGACTCTGCTCAGTTGTACATAAGGGCATTCCTTCTGACAACCTCCAGACTCTTTTTTAGAGACTCGTAGCCATATAAACTCATTTCTCCTTTCCATTTCCCCCTTACATTAGGTCAAACTACATTTTGAAGTCATGTTATTATATGTAGACAGGGATATTCTGCTGATCCGCATTGAACCTTTAATTCAAGGTCATTTTCTAGTTGCATCTTCAGCTGGTATGTGGTAGTGATCCCTCGGTGCCAGGGAGGCTCATCCCCGGGTGTCATGTCCCACGCTGGGGGAAATGTGCTGCATCTACATGCTGAGTTTGGCTTCGAGAGTGGCCACATGAAGGCTGTCAGGAGGAAACTCCCAGGCACAATGCTACTCTAGGCCTTGTTCTTATTGCAGGTGTATAGGCTCACAAGCATAGCCATTAGTATCAGGAGCCCACTGTTGGACCCTCATTCCTTCCTGGTTCTTACCGTTGCATCTGGGGGACTGCTGCTGCTCCCCCAGGGACCATGACAGAGACCCCCCATCCAGGAACCCAGTACCCCCCCAGCTGTTGTTTTTAATTTTTTCCACTATGAGTATATCTAAACATTACCGTGTACCCTGGACATATGCCCTGTATAGCTCCCTGTCAACCATATATAGCCTGTCAATAACATCCTATATCAGTATTCCTCCACCGCCATTGTTGAACCACTCTGTGATCCAAAACTTCCTGTAAAGTGAATCCCAACATAATGTCAGTTTCCCTTACTAGTAAAATGGAATATAGCGATGAGTTTAAAGGTTAGATCTAGAGTACATATTGATTTGGAAAAATTTCTACATCCTATCTTTTTCTTTTTTTCCTAATTATTGAGCTTCTCTTCACAAGAGTCTTAGATCACAGTAATTCATATATACAATATACAGTACTCCCACAGATCCACCATAAAACCTTTTCCCTTCCACAGCGATATTCTTTTAACTTATTCATATCATATTTCCTGAAACTGATGTACAGATTCCGAAACAATAGCTTTCAAACAAGATGACATCTGTGCTTACACTGTGGTCCATACTTTAGGATATACAGTTTTCTAAATTTTTTAGTTATCCTATGTTTTGCATTATGGTTTACATTATTAGTCTGTCATCCCCTATATGTTTTTGGTGTAATATTACATGTTTTATATTCATCCTCGTGTACTCTCGCGAAACTCCTCTCTTGTCCCCACGTTTACCTTGGTTCCATCCATTCCACATCCATTTTCTCCTCCCCTTGGGGCCCACAGCGCCAGCCAATCTCCGGTGTTTCTTCTTTGTTTTATTTTTGGGGTGTTGTTTGTTTTTCAGGGGTTTCCTTAAAATTTTTTATTTTGAAATAATTTCAAACTTAACAATTGCAAAAATAATACAAAACCCATACAAAGAACTCCAACATACCGCACCCCAGTTTCCCAGATCTACCAGTTTTAGCATTTTGCCATGTTTTCCATCAGTCCGTCTGTCAGTCTTTTTATCTATTTCCTGAACATTTGAGAGTAGGTTGTGTATATCATATTCCATGAGCACGTATTATGGCTGGTACATTTCCTAGGAACAGGCATATTCACCTATGTAATCACCTTAAAAGCAGTTATCAAGTTCTAGAAATTTAACATTGATATCAAGCTTACCATCTGTATTCTGATTTTGTCATATTCCCAATGATGTCCTTTCGAGTCTTTTCTCCTCCTTTATTAGGTTCCATCCAGGATCATGTACTGCATTTGTTCGTTGTGTTTTTAGTTCTTTTTTATTATTATTAATGGAAATACATGCATACGTAACTTTCCCATCCCATCCACTCCCAGGCATACCATTCATTGGGAATAATCACAGTCAGAGTGCTGTGCTACCCTCACCACCAGCCATTGCCCCAAACAGAAACCCTGTGCCCACTTAAGTCTCCATACCCTTTCCCCTGCCCCTGCTAGCCTATACTCTTTTCTCTGCCTCTATGAATTAGCATATTTTTGCTCTTTCCTGTAAGTGGAATCATACAATATCTATCCCTTTGTGTCTGACTTATTTCACTCAATGTAATGTCTTTCAAGGCATGTAGCGATATTTCACTCCCTCTTAAGTCTGAGAACGTTGTGGTTTTGGCGGTATTGAAATGCTGCACCTAGAAACAGCACACTGGTTTTCATATCCAAAAGTTTCTAAAAATTCTTTTTATTTCATCTCCTGTTACCAAGATTGAATGCTTGACTTTCTTGCCAAGGGCTAGAAATTAAAGTAGGACATGAATGATATTTTCTGAACTTCAGATTCTGAGAAGTACTGTTTTTATAAAGAAAATGTTTGATTCATTCAAGGCAGAAGAAGGTCTTACTTAGATAACTTTATGAGTCAAAGAAAAATGGAAATAAAAGCGATAAAAATGCTGGATTGTTCTCCTCCTCATTCTTCAAGACTCAGTCTGCTACAGTCCATACATAGGAGGGAAAAATTTCCAAATTCATTATGTCAGGTTTTATTACCAGCCCACGTTTTACAACACCTCTAAAGTTGTTTTTCAGTGAAATCTTCTGTTATTACAAGGAGAACGTTATAGGATTTATAAACGTTAATGCTCTGTGACCTCCAGACAAGACATAGGTTTCACTTAAACTAACAAAGGATGATCCATCCCAGAAATGTAAACAGATTGTCCCTTGTGGCTTTGATAGTTGAGACCTGATGTGGGCTTGCTTTGAGGCTGCGCCAACTCGGCATGAACCGAGCACAGGCGCCCACACCGTCGGACTTCTGAGAGGACTGCACTGGGACCTGCGGCTTATCCTTCCCTGCGGGAGCTCGAAGTCCACCACAGCACCGGGTGAGCATTGCTGCTGGCTCTCCTGTCCTCGCCCCAAGCCCATGCCCAAGGAGTCATGTCAGGCCTAGCAATGCATTTAGTTAAAGTTGAACAGAAAGGTGGTATTCTGTTAAAAGGCACAGGTTTCTATTTTTTTTTCTTAATTTTTATTTTATTTATTTCTCTCCCCTTCCCCCCTGTTGTCTGCTCTCTGTGCCCATTCGCTGTGTGTTCTTCTCTGTCCACTTGGATTCTTGTCAGCGGCACTGGGAAACTCGCTTTTTTTGTTGCAACATCTTACTGCATCAGCTCTCTGTGTGTGCGGTGCCTCTCCTGGGCGAGCTGCACTTTTTTTTGCGTGGGTGGCTCTCCTTGCAGGGCACACTCCTTGCACATGGGGCACCCCTACACAGGGGACACGGCACTCTTTATGCACATCAGCACTGCCCATGGGCCAGCTCACCACACAGGTCAGGAGGCCCTGGGTTTGAACCCTGGACTCTCCATATGATAGGCGGACGCTCTGTCAGTTGAGCCCCATCTGCTTCCCGTGGAATGGGTTTCTATTAAATTGGGTCACATTCTAGCTCTCCTGTAAGATACTTGCCTAAAGGCATAAATGGAAAATTCAGGTCAGTACAGCCAGGAAGCCAAAGATAAGCATGATGGCCTGCCTGCAGGGTAGAGCTTACCATCAGTAGAAGAAAACTTCTGGAACTGTAATCTGAAGTAAAGTGAATGCTCACCATAGGTCCTGTGGGAGGCGTGGCTGAGAGATCGCAGTGGGTGTGTGTCACCATTAAGCTACTGAGGGAGGTGTGAGGTGCGGGCACAAGAAGGGAGGCCAGAGGATGCCAGTCAGGTGGGGCTGTGGAGTATATGGAGCCTTATGGTAAGTCTCTTCACTCAGCAGACGTTTCCAAGCACTTTTCTGCCAGATGCTTGTGAGGCTCTGGTGACGAATACTTAGGAGGAGGATGCACATGCAGGTAGCAGTAGTGCAGCAGGGGAGCCATGTGCGGGGGGGTGGGGGGCAGCGGTGCAGCAGAAGATCCACAGCCACGTGCGTGGGGCAGCGGTTCAGTGAGAGAGCCACATGCAGGTAGTGCAGTCAAATGACAGTGACAGAGCCCAGAGGAGGGCAGACCCCACTCCACTTTGGGGCAAAGAGAGGTGGGTTGGGTTTAGTTTTGCTTGTTTTTTTATTTTATAAAACATTCTTTTATTTATATAGGAGATTATATTACTTATATTCTGTCTACTTCCAAAAAAGAAATTGATACGGCTTAAAATATTAGACTATCTGCAGCAGTATATTAAAGGGAAAAATGTTACGAGAGGCCTGTCTGGAGGACCAGCTCAGCCTCCGAGTGGAGTTATTCAGCACAGCTTCCTAGGTCCTTTTGTGTTGCTCAAGGACTATGAACATAGCATCTTTTTAAACTTACTCTAGTTTGCATTGCTAAGACCATTGCAGGTACATAAAGGAAGATACCTATCTTCCTGTTTGATTTGTATATGGGCCATTCCACCTGATTATAATACATTCCTTAAATGGGGAAAGGAATTAGTTTGTTATTTACACTTCTTAAAACTGAGTTTAATCTGTCCAGAGACATTTTTATTTTAGATGTAGATGTGAAGGCAAATTTGGAAAGAACTAGTCAATAGCCTGGAATCCACGCAGAGATTCTAACACCGGACCCAATTAGGGTTTTATTTACAGAACCAGAGCCTGGCAGAGCACCAGCAAAGCCTGAGAGAACTCTGGCTTTGAGCGAACGCCTGTCTGTCTGTCTGTCTGTCTTCGTTAGAAGCAGCAGAACGTAACAATAGAAATAAAATGGTTTTCTTGCTCCTCATTCAGGGTGGGCGATGGAGACCCCACAGTCAACAGAGACCTATAAAGCAGGCAAAGCAGAGGGCTTCTTTGCTCTTCAGTTTCTTAACCACAGCACAGCCCAGAGTTTCTCTTGAATGTGGTAAGGGCACACTGCTGGTGGCCCAAAAGATGACTGTAAGTGATTCAGGGTGGGATGTTACTTTGTTTTACTAATGATACATTGATGAATATAAAAATAAGTAGTTAGCACCTCAAATCCATGATTTTCTGGGTGGGCTTGGGAAAACATCAAGGCCCTCCTAGGTCTGGCTGTGCACAGGTGTGGCAGAAATCCTGAGGGTGCTCAGGTGTGAATGAAGCTTGGGAACCCTGGGGGCCTTGCAGGCTGGGGGCCTGGGTTCCAGCAGCCCTGTGTGGGGTGCTGCTGGAAGCAAGACTTGCCTCTCCCCTCTCTCATCTGCCCCTTCCTCCTCCTCTCCCTTCCAGCCCAGCCTGGCATGGCCCCTTCTTGCCCTCATTTTACCGTGAGTGATCTCTGCGTGCCTTTTAGCTCTGCTTGGTGGAATGGTATGCTCACTGGTTGTGTGACCATGAGCAAGTTAGCCTGTTGAGTAACTGTTTCTTGGTTTGTCAAATGGTAATAACATTTATTCTGGGATAACTGTGGGTCTGGAATGAGATGATGACGTAGGCACTTGGTTTCTTCCATGTTTCCAAATTCCAAGTCCAGTTAGCAGACACTGTTACTCACTTTGTTTTCTGGAGAAAAGCTCTAACCTGGCTGAGCATCGCCCTCTTATCTCATTTTTCACTCTTGGTCCGTGCTGCCTGGGAGTGCAAATCCACGTGCCACAAAGTCCCGGCAGCCAAGTTCAGCCCTCTGGGCGCTGTCATCGCCACGGCGGTGTCAGGGTCCAATCGAATCAACCAGGAGGGGGGCTGCTGCTCGTGGAAGGGTCTTGACTGTGCTGGTGAGCAGGGTCCTTCCCAGGCAGCAGTTGTGTCTGATTTAATCCAGGGTCAGAAGAAGGGGGCCTGGAGACCAGCCGGGCATCCCTAGACTGCCAGTTGGGAGGAGGTGGTTACGCCATTACCGAGTTGCCTAAATGACTGATTTCACTACGTTTGATGATTCTTCAGAAAACTCCACCTGGGGTGATGCACCATTCTCAATTTTTCCTTCATCCCTGGCTCTAATCATCTAGTCCAAAAGACACCCTCCTTCCCTCACAGACGTGGAAAGGCAACGTCTGTCTCTTTCTGGGAGAACACCGTGAGGTGGAGAGGTCGGACCCGAGTTTGTCCAAGCAATTAACTGTTCCAAAACAGAGTTTTCCCATGAAGTGTTGTTAGAAGGATTAGGCAGAATGGTGTTTATAAATAGGCTTTTTAAAACTTCAGAGTCCTGTAAACACGTTTGTGTCTTAAATTCCCCAGCTCGGCTAGGTGTGTTTGGTTTTCACTTCCCAGCCCTCTCTGTTGGATCGCACATTAGAGTGGGCTGTCCCTCTGCTGGACCAGATGTGTCCGGTCAGGGAGGGCCACTTCAGAGGCCACAGGAGCAGAGTGCTGGGACGCGGGCCTCAGGACCCTGCCCCTGGCACGGAGGAGACCTTTGATTCGTGCTCCTGTCTTCCATGAGGTTACAACGGTGACGGAAATGGAGATCAAGCTCAGGGCAGCCTTAGATGGTCCCTTGATTGGCTATCTCAGCGCAGCTTTTGATGTGTCCAACAGGCCATTGTTTGGCAGCTGTCATTATTTGGAGTAGGTATTTTCCTCTGCATTGAGAAACATAGCTCAAAGGAAAATTCTCTTTCTAGACTCAGTGTTGTGTGGCTTCAGAGAACCATTGCGGGGCCCGGTACCCACGTCTCCTAAGTTGTTAGGTCCTGTCATACGTGCTTACAGCACATGAAGCTGTCAAGGGGCTCGGGGACTTTAGTGCAAGGGATTTCTGCAGAAAGACGCTAGTTGGGTGTTTTGGCAGTCTGGACTGGGATTAGAGAGGCGGACCTTCATTATATGCTGGAGGAATCAGAAATCGACTACCACTGCCATTTCATCTCCCAGGGTGACTTTCCCAAAATCTGTGAAAAGACATCCCCAGATCTTGGAGACTCCCTTTCTTGAATCCATGTTGCTTAGGAGCAGTGATGAGGAAGCCTCAGGAAGCTGGGAGTTCTGGCAGAACCTTTTGCTTTGCACCCTCTCCTTGCCAGATTTCTTGAAAGCTTTTTTCTTTTAAACTTTTAGGAGTATATTCAAAGTTATTCATAGTAAAAATAAAATAAAATAAAGAAAGAAAAAATAAGAGAAAAGTGCAGCCCTTTGTTTGGGCTCTGGGGCCTCTGGTTCCATCCTGCTATTGGCCCCAGAACTGGGTGGATGGCCATGGGGTGATTGTGGGGAAAGCAGAGCCTGAAAATCATCTTTTTTCCAAATGCTATTTAGACTGAATAAATTTATTGAAATGCATCTGAGTCTTTGCGTATATTTTTCTAGGCTAGCTTTAAGGATTGCTTACATAATTTTTTAAAAACTTAATTGACCTTATATATGCATTACTTTATAAAGCAAATTAAGCAGGCGATACTTCTTCTAACTTCAGCTTTAAGTCCTAAGATGATGTGGGTAATGTAAAAGGCTGTTTAAAAGAAAGCGTGAGCAGAGGTCTGCTAGGTGTCGTCACTTCCTAGGACTGCTGCGACAAACGACTTAACACAGCAGAGACCTAGCCTCTCCCAGGCCGGCCAGGTCTGAAGTCAGCTGTGGGCAGGGCCTGCGGGAGCCCGCTTGGTGTTCCAGCCCTGCAGCTGCAGCCCTGCAGGCTCTGCCTCTGTCTTCACCAGGCTCGTCTGCCATGGCTGTGTGTCTGTCCAAATGTCCCACTTACAAGGACATCAGCCAATTCTGATCCAGTTTGGCCTCTTATCTAGTCATATTTTCAAAGACCCCTTTTCCAAATAGGGTCACATTCATGGGTCTGTGAGTTAGAGCTTCATGACTTTCTGAGGACACAATTCAACAAGCAAATGCAAAAGAAAAGCGAGGGGTCGCGGCGTTAATACTGATGCTGGGCAAAGTTGAATTCAAGACAGAAAAAGACCAAGTGAAGCAGGATTGCCTCACGCCGTACGATGGTACAGCTTCCGTAAACATAGGTGCCCCACGTGATTTAACATCGAAGGTGCAAAGCAGGAACTGTGATGGATGAAGACAAAATCAATGATCACATGGTGGAGGGGGGGGGGACACGCTGGCTGTGCTCAGGCCACCACAGGTCTTGTGGCGAGCGTCACCCTGTGGAGGAACCAGCATGGCCGGAGAGCGCGCGCTTGCAGTATAAGTTTTTAAATATGTAATGGTTCACAGAGAACATTCCAGCAATTTCCCAAAAGTAGAAATAAATAGAAACCATATTCTCCCGTCCTTTTTTAAAAAAAAGGGATGACTGCAAAGCTTAGAAGCCAGGCATCCCTAGGACCCCTCCCCTCCGGCCAAGTGGAGCCCACCACACACATCCCCCGGCCCCAGGCGCCCTTTCGCTCCCCAGGTTTCAGGCTGCAGTTTCTTCTCAGTGTTCACATTTCAGCTCAGGACTCTGGAGACAAGCCTCCCCCGACCCCGGTCGTTCAGTCACAGCATCCAGGTTTTCCTCCCTAAAATCGCGTCAAACTGCCACCTGAGTGAAACCTCCATGACAGCAGGGGCCCTATCTGTCCTGTGGAGTGCTTGACCCTCGACATCTAGGGTGTGACCTGGCACCCCGAAGATGGAGCAAATGCTGTGAAGTGAACAACGACTGATGATAATTAATACACCGCAAGCATACTCTGAGCGTCGTACAGCTGTGGTCCCACTCCTTGGAAGGGAGGTCCTGCAGTGCCTCACTTTACACATGAGCACACAAGCATCCTCAGGAATCAGCAGGCAGCGGTGAGCGGACTAAGGACGTGCCCACGCTGCCCACGTGGACTGTGCTCTCGTGGGCGGACCGCTGTCACTGCCAAGTGGATGGGTGGGTGAGTGAGGTGAGGTGACAGCTTCTAGAGTCGACCTGTAAATATCATTAAGTGATGAAATTAAACACTTAAGATAGAAAAGGACAAAAATAAAAGTAGTCTGTATAAAGACAAAAGCAGAAATTAAAGTAGGAAACTGGAAAGAAGAGTTAAGTCCAAGAGTGGTTTTGGAGGTGGGGGCAGGACGGTGGAGAAAGGAAAGGATTAACTAGCCTAATGAGGAAATGAGTGCAGTCCCACTGTGCGGGAGGTTTACCAGGCCGAGGAAGGGAAACACGACCATCTCGGGAGCTCTGAAGATGGCGTTTGGTCACATTCCACTTCCATTCTTTATATGTGGGGAATGGTGTGTGTGTTTAACATTTTGAAATCATTTTGAATTTATGGAAAAGTTTCAAGAATGGTATTAAAGTTCCTTTTTCAAGATTTCGGCAACTTGTTAACAGTTTGCCACAGTTGTCCTAGTGTGTGTGTCTGTGAGGTGGGGGTTGGCCAGCCCCTCCCCCACCTTTGGCCCCCTCAGTGGCAGCAGAGGACCGAGGCGCTTGCCGTTCTCCGGCGGTCCTGTCGTCTCTGCTTTTAGCCTTGCACGTCTTCACAGTCATGGAATTGTGCCTTTCAGCAGACCTTTTGGAAACTCTCTTCTTGAGCTTTTCCTGTCACGTCAGTGGAGGGTTGGCTCTTAACCTGCTCTGCCATTACCAGGAACAGCCCAGAGCTGGCCTTCCGCTCACCAGGTTGGAGACCGCAGTCTTGAGTCAGCGACGGCCAGGCACCGGGCACGGGCTGCGTTCTGCGCACACTGTCAAGCAGGCCTCCTACCTTGGCCTTGTGCACCCCTCCTGCAGGCACCTGGTGCCATGCTCACCTGAGCCCCTGGGGTGGGCGCCAGGTGCCGCTCTGCTGCCCCCAGCCACAGCCTGTCCTGCCTCCGCAGTCCTGGCTGCTGCACCCAACACCCCCCCACACCCACTCTGCAGCCCAGCAATCCCCTCCTGGGATTTCCTCTTTTTTCACTGCCTTTGTAGGTGTGAGCCCTTTACAAAATCAATTGCTGGCTTTCTAGGGAGGTTTTAAAAGTAAGAGAAAAATGTTTTCCATCTTAGAAGTTAAAGCTTTATTTTTAATGTTACTTACTAAAAACAAAACACCATGAAGGGGATGGTTTGATGTACTAAATTATGGCACACACGTGCAGTGCAGTTCCAACTGAATATAGTGCTGATCTGTTTATTGGTGTACACACATCCTTGGCCTGGGGTCGAATGAGGTAGAAAGCAGAAGAGCGGGTAAGCACGATTCTCAGAGCGCAGGAGGACTCGGCCCGCCCGCAGGTGCGGCCCCGGGAGCTGCACAGCGGTACCAGTGCTGCCTGCCCAGCCCTGCTCTCCTGGTGCCTTGAATGGCTTTTACTTTACAGTGAGCAGGTACCATTTTTCTGAGAACAAAAATTCTTCAAAATTAGGTAATACGTATTTATACATCACTAGTTTACAAGTGAATATCACGTTCTCATCGGGTTGAAAGCCTGTAGTCGGAGAAGGATTCCGCTTCTTAGGCTCCAGCCCTCGGGTTTCGGCGCGTTCCTCCCTCGTGCGCCCACCTCGTCTGGTCTCCTGGGCTGGAGCGCGCCCTGCTTGTCACCCTCCTGCTCAGAGCACTGCTGTGTTTTCATCTCCTCCTCCAGAGTTTGCTGCTGGCGCTCTAGTCCCTGAGAGAAGCATTCTTTCATGGTCTCTTAGAGCCAGAAAGAACCTTACTTTTCAGCTGTGGAACCTGAGGCCCAGTTGGTCACAGCTGGAAGAGCAGCAGCTTCCAGCCCTGACCGCTTGCTGCCGTCTGGTTCTTACCACCCCCCCCACACCCCCCCCAAAAAAAAACAGCTTCACCATAATCTGAAGTTTTCTGCCCAGTTTTTCATGAGTAGAAATATTCATGAACTTGTCAGAGGTTGGCTCTTCCATGGCTTGGTGGGCGCATCTGGAACCTTTAGATTTGGGGTTTATTCAGCCTCTTTCAACCAGTTTTAACTGCTTTTGTGTTGGACTGTTCTGAGAACTAGAACCGCAAAGCACTGTTCTCTGCTCTGTTTGCCAGAACATATGGGTAATTATGTTATGCAAAACCAGACAAGGTCAAATTGTGATTCTGCCTTTTATTAACTATACAAATTTGGTTACTGAGTACATTTTTGAAGGGGTAGAAACCTAAATAAGATTGAGCGATATAAACTAATAAGTCACCTGGCATGTGGCTAATAGAAGACAACCAGCACTTGCTGAGGACTCACAGAATTTCAGGCTTTGCTCTAAGCACATTGTATCTGTGGTTTCACATCCATCATCCCCATTTTTCAGCTAAGGAAACCGAGGCCCAGAAAGAGGATTTTGCCCAAGGTCACTAAGGTCGTATGAAGTGGGGCCGGGCTGCACCCAGGTGTTCAGCGTCCCTGCGTTCGCCTCCTGGGTTGGTGGTTTTCGTACATATTTGCTGACTTCAGGAGTAAAAGTTAGAAGCGAAAAGGGCAGTGTCCTCGTGGTAGCCTCAAAGTGCCATGAGCGTAAGTTGTGTTAACCGTAAGTCCAAGGGTAAGATTGGGACCATAAAAAACAAGTCTTGTACCGGAAAGTAGAATTTAGTGACTATCTAGATAGAGAGATTTTCCCAGACCACCTCAGGCCACCCAGCATGTCTACTCCTGACGGTTTGGGGGGATCCGTGGCGTGGCCGCAGTCTGTTGTGGCCCCAGTTTGCCCATGAGCTGCCATGGCCCTCTCCAGGTGCCGTGAGTGCTCCTGGGGTACAGACCAGACACCCCCCAAGACCACGCTTGCTGCTGGGTGAAGGATCCTCGGATCTCACTTGAGGTGGGGGTGAGAGAAGGCGGGGCCCGCATTGGCGTGGCGCTGCTTTTGCCATCAAACCTTTGTGGTTTCAACAGGGCAGTGGAGAGCAAGGGCAGAGGCTGCCTGTGGCTCCTGCGAAGGTGAGGGGCTGCCACAGGGAGGCAGCGGGGCAGGCGGCAGGCCCCGTAGCTGCTTCGTGCAGTGCAGGCCTGCTGGGGCCGGGAAAGGGTGCCCTCTCCTCCAGACACCGTGCCTCCGTCCTGGGGCGCAGTGGCCGGGGGGACACCAGCCCTTCTGCGCAGGTGCAGGGCGCCCCGCTCCCCTGCTGCAGGACAGCCCCACATGGAGTGTGTGGGGGCGACTCGGTGGCACCTCAGTGTCCTGTGAGGTTGGGACAAAATACGGAGAGAGAGACCACGTACCAGAAGCAGGATTCTTCTTGTTTTAACTAATAACAGCGTCAGCTATGAAGGTGAAACTTCCCTTGTGCAGGGAAGAATGCACCTTTCAGCCGGCTCCTCGGGTAGTCTGCTCCGCGGGGGCCGGCGGGGGCGCGTAGGGCCCGCTGCTGGTGCCTCCTACGACGGGAGCTGTGAGTGCTTGGTGGAGCGGCCCACGTGGGGCATCCAGGAGCTGAGACCCTGCAGCCCAGCTGTGGGGGGGTCCCCTGTGGGGTGGCAGGTGCGGGCAATCCCTGGCTAGGCCACCAGCTGCTGCGCCTCCACGGGGTGAGAGCAGGCCCTGCTGGTGGGCCTATGGGTGTGCTCTCCCGGGGTCGTCCTCCCATGTCACCAGGCTGTGTGCCACCAGCCCCCAGGGAGGTGGTAGTGCCCTGGAGACCAGGCCCGTGTGCAGACCTGCCCTGCCACGCCTGGCCTTTCGCAGGCTTAGGAGGGGCAGTCCTCGGGAGTAGGCCTTGTTGTCTCCAAGCCTTGGATTAAACCGCTTCTCTTGGGAGTTAAGTAACACCACTGGTTTAGAATGGAAGCAGCTTTCCTTGGTTGAGGCCTCTGAAGTTTTCTTGCCCCACAATGCTGGCAGTGTTGCCGTGGCTCTGCTCAGCTTCTTAGAGGGTGTTGGCCAGAGTGTGGGACAGTCACAGTGGCCACCTGCAGTCGTGTTGCTGGAAAATGTTGGTTGAGCTCCTGCTATTTCTGGGGCCTGTACTGGGCTGAGACTACACATGGGGGTTAGAGAGGCAAAAGGGAGGACACAGCCCCTCTCCACACCACCTCCCCCCACCAACAAGGAGGCAGCCACGGTCATGGGTGACAAAGTCAGGAAGACCCCCAGGAGGATGTGGACCCCTCTCCACCCCCGAGCTGTGCTGGGAGACCCCACGGGAAGAGCCACGAGGCATCTCCTGGCTGGTGCTTTCAGAGTTGCTAACACAGCCCAGGGGCCAGGGATGGCCAGCAGAGAGCAGTCAGTGTGAGTACTGCCCGGGTGATGCAGAGCCAGACGGCAGGCCTGGGGGCGATGGCCTTGGGTACAGCACAGATTGGCAGGGCCTGGGAGCTGGAGGTTCCAGGCCTGAGCTTGGAGTGGCTACACCTCTCGCGGGTGTGTCCACCTGAGTCCCCCTTCCAAGGGTCCAAGTGGGCGTCACAAGGGCTGGACTGCGTGGGGTCCCTGTTCCAGGCTGCGCTACTGGCCGTGAGCTCCAGGGTGGGCGCTCAGCTCAGCAGATCCTGGCTGTGGGCCCTGAGGCCCATTGGATTGTCGCCTTCTTGGTCCTCCCCTGTGGCCTCCACCCAGAGGGGCGTCATCGAGGTTTTATTTGTAGGCTGATGGTGAGTTCCCCACCAGGCTCTTTAGAAATGGATTCTTGAGCAAGGGACATGGCCAGTGTCAACGAATACCACTATTCGTTTTTACTCCTTAGGATTCTTTGCCTGGTCTTAATTTTTGTCTGTGAAAACGGCCTGTCTCCAAATTCAGTTACAGGCTGAATTCCTCTCACGCACGTGTATAATGCTTTCCAGGTGTAGAAGTGTGGCTTCACTGAATAAGAGATGATCATTCCCAAAAATGATAAGCGGCCAGCCATGCCCTGGGGTCAGAGCAACCGCCTCTGGAAAGCTCCGGGAGGTGGCTTCCTGGGCGGTGGCGCAGGCCCTCCTCTGAAGAGACCTTTCTTATTTCTAGAAGTCCTCGTCTCACTCATCTGCTTTAAAACCCTCTGTGACTCAAATCTATCCGCAGGACTCCTCAGATTCTTCTATCCAAGTACCACTGACCAAAGATTCCAAAGTGTTGAAATGCCAATTAAAAGCAAGCAGTTTCTGGACTGTGATTAATAGTGCAGTTATAAAAATGTTCTTTCATGAACTATAACAAATGTCCTGCACTAACACAAGCAGTGACTGGCAGGGTGGTCTGTGGGAACCCTGTATCTTATGCATGGTTTTTCTGTAAACCTACAATTTTTATTTTTTTATTTTTTATTTTTTTTAAAGATTTATTTTTTATTTAATTTCCCCCCCTCCCCTGGTTGTCTGTTCTTGGTGTCTATTTGCTGCGTCTTGTTTCTTTGTCCGCTTCTGTTGTCATCAGCGGCACGGGAAGTGTGGGCGGCGCCATTCCTGGGCAGGCTGTACTTTCTTTTCACGCTGGGCGGCTTTCCTCAGGGGCGCACTCCTTGTGCGTGGGGCTCCCCCACGCGGGGGACACCCCTGCATGGCACGGCACTCCTTGCGCGCATCAGCACTGCGCATGGCCAGCTCCACACGGGTCAAGGAGGCCCGGGGTTTGAACCGCGGACCTCCCATATGGTAGACGGGCGCCCTAACCACTGGGCCAAAGTCCGTTTCCCAATTTTTATTCTTTAAAAAAAAAAAAAGCGGTTTCTTTGAAGACTTTGGTTTTATCTTAAAAGTTTATGTAGATTTTGCCTTCTCCTCGGATACGTGTAGTTATTTTAATGTAAATGTTTTAAGTAACCTGAATTTGTTTCCCTCAGATTAATGTGTTCATTCAATAAATATTTGAGGTCCCACTAAGTCCCAGGTCAGTGTTAGATGCCAAGGATAGAATCGTGAACCAAAGTCACTCCTCTTAGAAAATTTATAATGAAGTATCCAGTCTGACTAATTTGAGTTATGTAAAATGTAATCAGATATTATCCTCATTTATGGTATGTCTTCTTGAGGAAGAGCAGTTTTCTAGGAGAAGCACCCTGTTTAGTTTGTCCTGAAGCCTCAGGCCACCTGGCTTGGGAGGTGGGGCTTACCTCCAGGTCAGGTCTTTCCCACACGGGACGGCCCCGCCCTCCGCAGGTGGCCTCAGCCTCCCCAAGCCTCCATTCAGTCCTGCCGCCGTCTGAGGCCCTGCAGTACTTTCTGCACACCTGTCGTCATTACTTCCCCCACACTTGAGGTGTTTTCCTTTTAGGTCACACACTGTGTCTTGATATATCTCTGTAGTATCTGTGCCTAGTAACAGTGCCTGACATGTATTTGTTAGACAGTTTTGTGTTTTGTTTTGTTTTTAATATATTTCTATTAGAGAAGTTTTGAACTTACAAAACAAACATGCACTTGTGTGGAATTCCCATGCAGCACCCTTCCACCAACATACCACATTGCTATGAAACTTCTGTCACGGATGATGAGAGAACGTCATGAGGCTATTACCACTAACTGCGGTCTGCAGCATACGTTTGGTTTATTCCTTCCATACCCCCTATTATTAACATAGTACACCTTTGGCATTGATGCAAGAATATTAAAGTGTGTGATTAATTTTAAAAATTAATCATGCAGACTTTGTCCCCAAGATTGGGCCTACTCTTGAGACCTTAGTTTTCTGATTCATTTCCTTTACATGAGATACTTTAGATGTGGAGAGCAAGTCATAGCACAATTTTTATTTTATGCATTCGGAATCCTAACTTCTGACCTTTCCTTAGAGATTGTGTGCGTATGTATGTTTTTATACAAGTAGAAAATCAGGCCTTGCCGTCTCTCCTGGGAAGAGGCAGCTGGGCACCGCTGGAGGTTCTCCGGGACCAGGCTTTTTCAGGATTTTTTCAGGGCAGGAAGTGTCTGGACATCGATTTGGTGGGAAGGTAACGGAAAGGACTGGTCTATAAGATATAAATTGGGACTTTTCAGGAGGGGGAGGCAAGATGGCGGCTGAGTGAACTTCCCGGTTACTAGCTCCTGGGGGGAATTGGTTGGGAGGCGTCGGAGACTCTTTGGGACTGGCTGTTTCGGGATTTTTCCTGGTCCGGAGGTGTCTGG